>NW_008594767.1:710-1521 GCF_000691845.1 Merops nubicus | reverse complement strand
TCCTGCTGCCTGGCCCAAATTTTTCCAGCTGTAGGACCCATCTCTCACTGTTTCTCCATGACCACAGCAGCTGCTTTCTCACCTCCAGCTCAGCCCAAGCTTCCCACCCAAGCAGGGCTGTTAAATCCAGGGGAAAAGCTGGCAGGAGTTTGGATGGGAGGCAACAGCCGTGCTCCTGCCTGCTCCTGCCCTCTGCACCCGGGCACCCCAGCTCCTCCTCACCAGCTCGGGCTGTGCACTCAGCATCCCCTGTCCCCACACAAGCACAAGATTTTGGGGGGTCCCCCCTGCAGAACGCTGATGCAGCTCATGGGAGGAAGGAGGTGCAATGGGAGGGGGTGTTTCTCAGCTGCAGAAGGCAGCGAGCATCCTCATCCTCATCCCCCTCACCCCCGAATTTGGGTGACGTTCCCTGGCCATATGACATCCCGGTGAGCTGGGGGCAATTGCTCTAATACCCTCCAGGAAAAGCCCCTGGATGCCAGGAATGAGGCAGAGTGGGGTTATCAAGGCCAGGCTTTACCTAGAGAGCTCACAAATGCCACGGTCTCCCTTTAACATGCTCCCCCCTCCCAAAAAGATGCTCTTCAGTGCCAGCCTCACCACCCCCTTCATCCAGGCACATCCTGAGCGGGCAAAGGTGCCACCCAGCCCCTCAGGACACCCAGGAGACCCCAACCTCTAATTTCAAGCCCCTCGATGGCTCTTTCCCCCCCTGGCCAGGCCCCAAACCCCAGCACCTCCCTCCTGTCCCTGCAGCTTTATCCCCCCTAAGCCGATTGCCGGCGCTGCCCGCGGTGAACCTCCGGTG
>NW_008594767.1:308-589 GCF_000691845.1 Merops nubicus | reverse complement strand
CCCCCCCTACGGCCGCCCCCCAGCCGTGAGCATCCTCCCCAGGGCTCTGAGCTCGGGACAGAGGTGCCTCAGCCTCCGTCTTCTTCCCCACCACGCCAGGAGCAGATGGCTCCAGCTCCCCTCACCCTGCCTGGCAGGGGTGAGGAGGGGTCCGAGACCTCCAGCCAGGCAGCTGGTGGAGCAGAAGAGCCACAGATGGGTGGGAAGGTCCCAAACCAAGGGCCAGTATCGAAACCTGGGCATGTTGGAGCAGGACAGGCTGGCGGCTGGGGGCAGACGCA
>NW_008594767.1:0-213 GCF_000691845.1 Merops nubicus | reverse complement strand
GAGTCAGAGTGGGCAAACAGCAGCCCCCCCAGTGCCATTCTTCTGTCCCTGGGTGGTTCCCACTAATTAAGGGGGGAAAATAAATAGGAAAACTCTTTTTTTGTGTGTGCCAGGGGTGGATGTAGAAACACCCAAGGTGGGGATGAGCTGGGGGTGGCTCCTGGGCTCTTGGCAGACACCAGGCAGAGGGGCTCCAAAGCTGGGCTGGGGGCA
>NW_008594766.1:2337-3986 GCF_000691845.1 Merops nubicus | reverse complement strand
AGGTGGCTGTCTTGGCCACAGTGATCAAAAAATGGTTAAGTTTAAAATTTTTGTTGTAATGAGAAAAAAGGTCAACAGAATTGCAAACCCATATTGCAAGAGAGCAAACAGAGCAGCTCTGGGAAAAAAGATCTAGGAGTCATGGTGGACAAGAGGATGACCATGAGCCAACAATGTGCCCTTGTAGCCAAGAAGGCCAATGGCATCCTGGGATACATTAAGAAGAGCGTGGCCAGCAGGTCGAGGGAGGTTCTCCTCCCCCTCTACTCTGCGCCAGTGAGGCCCCACCTGGAGTACTGTATCCAGTTCTGGGCACCCCAGTTCAAGAAAGACAGGGAGTTACTGGAGAGAGTCCACTAAGATGATGAAGGGAGTGGAGCATCTCCCTTATGAGGAAAGGCTGAGAGAGCTGGGTCTCTTTAGCCTGGAGAAAAGGAGACTGAGGGGTGACCTCATTAATGTCTATAAATATGTAAAGGGCAAGTGTTGAGAGGACAGAGCCAGGATCTTCTCAGTGACATCCAGTGATAGGACAAGGGGCAATGGGTACAAGCTGGATCATAGGAGGTTTGGGGTAAACATAAGGAAAAACTTTTTCACGGTGAGGGTGACAGAGCACTTGGAGCAGGCTGCCCAGAGAGGTTGTGGAGTCTCCTTCTCTGGAGACATTCAAAACCCACCTGGACGTGTCCCTGTGTGACCTGATCTAGGTGATCCTGCTCTAGCAGGGGGTTGGACTAGATGATCTTTTGAGGTCCCTTCCAACCCCTAATGTTCTGGGATTCTGTGATTGCTGGTTGGATTTTAAAAAGCATGTTTTAGAAGCAGAAGAGTAGGCAATCTCATTGTTTTAAAAGTCAAGCAAGTAAGGCAGAAGACCAGCTTGGCTGAACAGGGAATTCCTCTTGGAACTCAGGAGGAAAAAGAAATGGTGCAATCACTGGAAGCAAGGTCAGGCTTCACAGGAAGATTACAGAGCCATGATTCATATATATAGGGAGAAGACACAAAAGGTCAAAGTTCAATTAGAATTGAAACTGGCCAGTGTTGTGTCAAACAAGAAAGGCTTTCTTAAGCACATTAACAGCAAGAGGAGGTCTAAAGAAAACATTGGACCAATACTTGTTGAAGATGGTTACCTGATTACTAGGGATGAAGAAAAAGCAGAGACTTTCTATGCTTTTTTTTGCCTCAGTCTTTAATAATAATGATAGATTTTGGGCTGCCCGATCCTCTGAGTTGAAGGACCATGACTGCAGGAACAGTGACTTTCCATTTGTGGACACTGAAGTTGTAAGGGAACAGCTGTATCAGTTGAATGGTCACAAGTCCATGGGGCCTGATGGGATTCATCCCAGAGTACTAAAGGAGCTAGTGGATGTTACAGCAGGACCCCTCCTGATCATCCTGAGGAGTCCGGGGAGGTTCCTGCTGACTGAAAGCTAGCCAACATTATTCCAATTTACAGGACGTCTACACCTGGCTAGCAACTGGCCACCAGCAGTGTTTCTGAAGACTCAATCTTAGGGCCAGTTCTGCTCAATATTTTTGTCAATGATCTGGATGCAGCAGTTGAATGCATCATTAGCAAGTTTGCTGATGATACTAAACTGGGAAGTACTGTTGACTCCCTTGAGAGACAAGAGGCT
>NW_008594766.1:0-2174 GCF_000691845.1 Merops nubicus | reverse complement strand
CTGTTGGGGGATAAAAGCTGGGCCCACTGGCAGGAAGGGAGGAGTGTCTGTCTGTGGAGTGCACTCCACAGAGCTGCCTGCTTAAGGAGAGACCTCCTGACTCTCTCTGGAGCTGGGCCCTGGTCAGTTTAGACCTTTGTGAATGTGGGCTAAACGAGTGGGAGTTGCCATGTGGGCACCTTTATCCTATCTGTTTAACCTTGTGATCTGGCTGTTTCCCTTGCCAACTATGGGAAGCCTTGGCTCTTCGTTTATACCGCCTGTTGTGGGTTGAATCGTGTCTTTTCTAGGATCGTTGGGGGTGGTGTCAATTGTATACGAACTGGTTGACTTGTTTGTACCCCCGGCGGTCATTCATGTCACGACTTTCTTGTTTACAATACATTCTACTTATTGGTTTGTCTTTCTGCTGGTTGTATTATTCTTGTTGGGCCTAGTCATTGGCAGAACAGAGGCCTTGCAGAGGGATCTAGATAGATCAGACCATTGGGTAATCAATCAGTGGCGTGAAACTTAATAAGGTGAAATGCCAGATTCTGCACCTGGGACAGAATAATGCCAGACACAAGTATAAATTGGGAGAGCAGTGGCTAGAGAGCAGCCCTGCAGAAAGGGATCTGGTGGTGCAGACGGACAGAAGGCTCGATATGAGTCAGCAGTGTGCCCTGGCAGCCAAGAGGGCAAACTACATCCTGGGGTGCATCAAACACAGTATAACCAGCTGGTCAAAAAAGGTGATTATCCTACTGTATTCAGAATTGGTGCAGCCTCACCTTGAGTACTGTGTGCAGTTCTGGGCTCCACAATTTCAGGAGGATGCGAAGGTCCTTGAATGTGCTCAGAGGAGGGCAACAAAGCTGGTGAAAGGGCCAGAAGACATGTCCTATAAGAAGCAGCTAAGGACTCTGGGGTTGTCTAATTTGGAAAAAAGGAGACTGAGGGGTGACCTCATTGCTCTCTACAGCTTCCTGAGGAAGGGAAGTGGAGAAGGAGGTGCTGAGCTCTTCTCCTTGGGACCCAGTGAGAAGATGTGTGGGAATGGTTCAAAGCTGCACAGGGGAGGATGAGACCTGACATTAGGAAGTATTTCTTTACCAAGAGGGTAGCCAAGCACTGGAACAGACTTCCTAGAGAGGTGGTCAATGTCTATCAGTGTTTAAGAAGCATTTAGGCAATGCCCTTAATAACATGCTTTAACTTTTGATCAGCCCTGAAGTGGTCAGGCAGTTGGGCGAGATCATTGTTGCAGGTCCCTTCCAACTGAACTATTCTATACTCATTTTAACATTCATGATACATTCTCTGATCGTCTCTGAGCCTCTTCAGAGCAAAGATAGCTCACCTCTTAGAACTGGTGCACCAAAATCCCATCACTGGTCACATTCTTTGTTGTGATCCACATCATTAAAACCCAACTATTAAGGTTACCAGAAACTTAAGATTCACATATTTTAAAGAATTATTAGCTTTCCATTTGCACAACAAGAACTTCAAAAGAGTCACTCAAAATAGTGTCTCCATATTCTTTTAAACCCCTTGCAGGTAAAGGTTCTCAGATGCTGAAAGACAGTCTTTCACCCACCCTACATGCTCTTTTTCCAGAAGTATTGTTCCCTATGCATGAAAGCTGGAAAAAACCAAACCAAACGAAAACAAAAAAAAAAACACCCAAGCAAACAAATGAAGACTGATGGCTAATACTTGGTTCGTAGCACACTGGAGAGAAATATCAGGAACATTAAAGTGCTACATATTTTTAAATCTATAGCAAAGTGATTCTTGAGTCTCCAGGAACATTATTTAAGTGGCTACCAAATTGTTGCTAGTCAAACCTGGACACACCATTCCAGACTTTTTATTGAAAATATCTTGAAGGCAGAAGCTGGAGAAGGAGAAGACCAGAGCACCCATACTACACTCATACTGATGTTTGTCTGTTGGAAAAAGCTGAGAAACTGGTCATAACAGATCCTGAAGAACATTCACATACTACTGCCAAGTGTTTTAAAAGACTGAAAGTTAAAGTGTGTAAATGGAAGAGTCTCTTCTTTTCTAAAAAAAAATTAATACAATCCTATTTACCACTTTCATATAAATTGAGTGTTTTCATGAAAATGGGATCAGTCAAATTTACCCTGGGACACTGGGCCCAGCCACACTCCTGGAGTCAGGGA
>NW_008594765.1:0-508 GCF_000691845.1 Merops nubicus | reverse complement strand
GACTTAATCCTCATCTATCATGACACATGGTTTCTTTTCTGCACTTCTATTAAAGACAGCTGACTTTTAATGTCTCAACTATGTTTCTATTCCTGATTCTAACCTGTTGCTAGCAGAACGTGTTGTTAGAAAGAGGTCCCAAGGAAAAGCATCATAATAAAGGAAATATATCAATAATAAATATACCAGTAACAATGATGTGATGTCATTTAGTCTTTATTCCTGAATGAATTCGAGGATGCCTGCCATTGGAAAATGTAAAGGATACAAGAATTAACACTGATAGCAAAAAAAAATACATTAATTTTTTTCTCCTTCTCTGGGATGAATAGAGCAGAATAAATGTGTTCCTACAAAAAAAAATGAATTATGTGGTGATTTTAAATACAGTGTGAGAATGAAGGAAACATGAGATGTAGAAGGAGACAAAGAGGAATGGTATGATGAGTTCAGGCTGGGACAATGCTTCACATGGCAATAGTTAGAGAGGAAAGGTGGAGAAAAAAAA
>NW_008594764.1:0-415 GCF_000691845.1 Merops nubicus | reverse complement strand
CGTACCTTAATGAGGGACTGGTGTGATGCACAGCAGATCTTTTTGTGATTTTTCTGCAGCTCCTTTAACACAGGTGTGAAAAGGGTTTCTTTAGGCAATAAAAGTCATCTTCAGGCCCATGTCCCTCTCTACATGTCTATTCTCTATCTCCAGATCTGGCCATCTTATATTTGGCAGTTGAACCCAAGTCTAGTAGAGACACAGTTCTCCTCACAGTTTTCTAAAATTTCTATTCTCATGAAAATTACACAAAGTATGTTCAAAGCTTCTCTGTTGTGTGATGAACATACCTAGAACTGTTCTGCTGCCAAGTGGCTGAAAGAGTATTTTACTCAAGTGCCTTTAAAACCTATATTGTTTAATTGCTTTTAAGAATTTGGGAGTTAACAGGAACATTTTTATACACACTGATGGC
>NW_008594763.1:16048-21941 GCF_000691845.1 Merops nubicus | reverse complement strand
TTGTGCTGGAGGTGTGATGGGGGGGGGCAGGGAGCTCAGCCAGCCCCCCGTGCTCTCAAGAGCAGAATTTGCAGCGAGGTTTTTGGGGCCCAAAGCCGAGGTGTGCGCTCTGTTCAAGCAGCAACACGGGCTGGGGTTAATAAATTACTTATTTGCAGCCCTTGTTCCTGTGTTACGGTAAGCATTAGTGAATATTAGATTTCTGGTTTATCCCAGCCATGCATTATTCATCAGGCTTGGAGTCTGTAAAAGGGACATTGTCAGGTTAAAACTTGTGCCGAGACAAGCCGAGCTCTTCAGTGAGGTTTTGTGAGCAGCTTTTCTCAGGGTTACTGAATGCAGGGTTTTCACTGAACTCTTCCACCTTTTGTCTGCATCATTTTGAGGCATTTCTAGTGAAAAATGAGAATTCCCAGGCAGGATTTGTTATTGCTCTTTCTCATTGAGTTATCATGGGCTGCAAGATACATAAGGTAAAAAAAATGCCAGCAAAATCCTGCTTGTCCCTCCTGCTGGAGCAGGTAAGAGCACGTGGATGTGCTTTTGGTAATGCCTATTTTGTAAGACATCTTTATTTTGCCTCATCCCTTCAAAGCTGCGGAAGAGACTCAGACTTGAAGTCTGACTGCAGGTAAGCAGCAAGATAAACCAGCCAGCCAGTCAGTCTCACTCAGAGTTAAAATTACCCCAGGTAAATCACGTGCGTGGCGGCTTAACGTTACCCTTCACCTCCTTCCACAGGATCCAGGAGCTGAGCTGGCTGGGGTATTATCATGGCTTGCACCCTGCCACCCGCTGCGGGCACCTCTGCTGCCTCCAAGGGAGAGCAGGTCCCTGGGGCAGAGCTGCTGCCTGTGTGGTTTGGGCTGCTCCAGAAGCTGGGGAGACCTGGGGGAGGCTCCCACTGGCCAGTGAGGGCTTTTTTTGTCCCGTGTTTTCCCAGCACACACCCCAGGGCCATGCCCCATCTCTGCTGCCACTGCTCCCCTTGTTGTGGGGCTGCAGGGACATGGCCCTGGGGGTCTTAGCTTTTGTACAGCCTGAGCTGCAGGTGCTGTGGCTCTGGGGGCTGTAGCTGTGGCTCTTCATGATTTGATGGCCAAACAGTGCCCTGGGACCTGCTGCTCTCTTGCTGGAGCCTGTTGTCCCCGCTCTCGGTCCCCATCCAGTGGTGCTGGCAGTGTTTCCTTTGCCATGGGTGACGGGGCCCCTGGGGAGGGGAGGGTGGAGGGCAGGGGAGCACAGGTTGGCTGTGGACGTGTCCTGGCAGCACCCTGAGCTTGCACGGGATTTGCACCCATTGCTGGGGAGAGGGGGTGAGTTTCTGGAGCATGAGCAGCCTCGGTCCTTTCCTCCTCAGCTCGGTGCTGCGGCCGCATCGGTCAAGTCACTGCGGATCACGGGGGTGCTGGGGAGCTACTGGGATATAATTAGGGGTTGGATTCACTTTTCTGGCTGCTTTCCCATGAGGGGAGGGGCAGTGAGGATTATGGATGGAGCAGATGTGTGGAGGAAGGGGAAGTTTGGCTTGCAGGGGCAGTTATTGTCGTGCACAGGCCGATGCTGGGGGGTGAAGTCTGTTGTCCCAGCTGTTGGGGGATGGAGAAACCTCCTCAGCTCATCTCCCTCGGGTTCACCAGCCCCAGACTGCTGCTTTCTATTGGGGTTGAACGGCTGCCCCCAAAGGAGAGGTTGCAGGGAGCACTCCTGGGAGCAGCTCACCCTGTGAACTTGTTCCTCTCCCTGAACTCCTGTGCAAGTGCAGGAGCCAAACAGGAGCAGACGGTTTAGGGAGAAGATGCTGCTCCCCTGGGACATGAAGATGGCTCTGGCAGCCTGGTGTGTTATTCCCTGGCTGTGGCGGGCACTCAAAGCACATTTTCCCCACGAGTGCTGTTTGCCTTTGAACCCAGTGATGCCTGTCTGGCCAGGGTGGCTCTTTGCTGCCTCCACCACACCTTGCATGGTGCAGCAAAGCCCAGCTCAAGTTGTTGCCTGGCTGTCTCTTTGCCCTCACAATACCCATGTGTGGCTGTTGGGAGCTCTTCTCCTTGGAATTCCCTTAGCTTGGCCCAGAAGCCTCCCATTTGGAGCTGTACAGGGGGATGGCAAATGGTCAAGGGTCAGATAAATCTTTCCAGCTGCCATGTCACTTTTGGGGAAGGTCTGCAGAGTCCAAGCTTGTCTGAAAGCTGCTGGGAGCAACACAGAGCAGGTATGGGGCTTTCTATAGGGGCGAGGCGTGGGGTGCAGCTTTTTTGACCAACCCAACCTCTTCTGCTTGGGTTGACCCTTGCACCTCCAGCTGCAGATCCCCGAGCACCCTGGGAGCCCATCTGCGTGGTATTCCCAGCCTGGCAGGAAGCTCTGCAAAGCTCATAAGAGCAGCACTGGGGAGTAATGAGATTTCCAGGCTAATTTGGCTGGATTCAGGAACTTCCACTGAAGCATCTGCACCCGTGGGAGTTGCCCGAGCCTCCGGTGGATCTGGTGCTGCAGATCCCCAGCCTTGGTTGTGAGGGTGCAGGGTGACCTGTGTGCACACAGCGGGGTGGGAAGAGTGCTGAGCACAAATCAACTGCCTTTACCCACTAAAGGAAAATCTGCCAAGCAAATTTGCAGTTCAGCTGAGCCCAGAAGAAGCCAAACCAGGGAGAAACAGCAGCCGTGGCCCTGCAGTACAGCGTTGGGTCAGCTGGTTGGATGGAGTTGTCTGGAATGGGTCTAACCCTATGTCTCATGAGAGTGTTTGGAGCTTTGCTGAGAAGCTTCTGCTGACTTTGTCCACTGCAAAGAGGTGCTTTCCTCCTAGTCTGTTTTAGTGAAAAAAAAAATGAACATTTCTAGTTCATATGGAACTGAAAGTTTTTTCTTTTCTTTTTCTTCTCCTGAGACACCAGGAAATGTCTTGCTGTTTTATGTACTCCTTTGTTGTGGGAGGCACTTGCCATTTTTCACCTTGCTGTCTGTGCAGTTCATGGTGTAATGCAGGGCCTGAAATTATCCAGAGCTCAAGACAATGACTGCTGGAGGTGGCCTCACATGGCTGTGACGGTGCACTATAATGGCTTGGTTTGTTGTTGTGTGTTTGCTCCAATTCCTCTGCTTGGGTGTGTTTATATGAGAGGTTGTGGAATGGCTGGAGACCAGGAGACCCGTCCCTCCTTCCCCTCTAGGCTGGAGGGGAGGTGGATTCACCTAGGGAGGTGCAGGACTTAATTTGCTGCTTTCCTTGGATAGCTATTACTTTGTGCTTGTCTTTGATGGTTCAGAGAAGACAGAAGCAGCAGCTCCTTCCACAGCCCCTTCTGTCCTCCCAGATTTCTAGTCTTGATCTTCCTGAGTCTCTCCACACAGTCTTATTTTGGGTGCCACCCGTGGTGAGGTGGCCTCATATGTCTCAGCCAGTGCCCAGTTGCTGTGCACTCTGCAGCACACCTCCACACTGCAGGGGTGGGGGCACCTCAGGTGGCCCTTGGCCGTGGTGGGAGTTGCCCCTAGGTCAGAGCAGTGCTGAACAGACGACCTTAGGAGTCATTCCAGCAAGACTTGGGGTTGATAAATAACACTGAAGGTCACATAAACTGCAGTTTTCCAAGACTGGCTCAAAAATCAAGCAGCAAGGAGCTTTGCCCTGGGTTTGTTTCCTAAGGTTTTTCCCAAGGTCCAAAGCCCTTCTCACTTAAGTGTCTTTCACACCTTTTTGTAGCTGCTTAAGGGTCCTGAGTGAGGGATTTCCCCTCTCACCAGTTTTTCCACCCAACCCTAGACTCAGAAGTGAAAGGTCTCTGGAGAGTCAGTGCAGCAGCCCCAGCCCTGGTGTGACTGGTTAGTGGAACCAGCCTGAGCCACTGGGCAAAGCCTGGACTCAGTTTGTCCTCAGCTCTCTGGTACAACTGATGCCTGGGCAGATGCTTGGGCCATTGCCCTCATCCCCATGAAGTTGAAGTCCAGGTCTAGGTGAGTGTGAACAGGTCTTGGGTGCCTGGCCAACACCAGTGAACATCACCATGCCTCTGTCCAAGCTTTCAACCTCATGAGATGTCTCCAAAATTGGCATCACTGTGTCTGTGGCCAGCAGGACTAGGGCAGGATCACCTGTACTATGCACTGGTGAGGCTGCATCTCAAATCCTGGGTTCAGTTGCAGACCCGTCACTCCAGGAAGGACCTTGAGGGGCTGGAGTGTGTCCAGAGAAGGGCAACAAAGCCAGGGAAGGGTCTAGAGCCCAAGTGTGGTGAGGAGCAGCTGAGGGAGCTGGGGGTGCTGAGCCTGGAGCAAAGGAGGCTCAGGGGAGACCTTCTGGCTCTCCACAGCTCCTGACAGGAGGTTGGAGCCAGTGGCAGTATAAGAGGAAACAGCATCAAGTTGTACCAGGGGATGGTTAGGTTGGACATGAGGAAAAATATCTTCACTGCAAGGGTTGCCCTGGGCTGTGCCAGGCTGCCCAGGGCAGTGGGGGAGTCCCCACCCCTGGAGGGGTTTCCAAGCCGTGGAGATGTGGTGTGAGGGACACGGGGCAGTGGGGACCGGGCAGTGCTGGGTTAACAGTTGGACTTGATCTGAAAGATCTCTTCCAACCGAAGTGATCCTGTGATCCCATGACAGTCACTGGGCAGGTCTCTTCCTGCTCCTGCTCTGGGCACGTGGTTTGTGACGTTCTGGTGAAGCCCTTTGCTCCTGCCTGGGCCATGCACAGAGGTGGTGCTGAGCACGTGTGTGCCTGGCAGCACACAGAGCAGGGACCTCCTGGGACTCATCTCCTACGCCGAGGGGGTGGAGAATAAAGTTGACAAGGCCGATTTGGAACAGTTCAATTTAAAATTCAAACACCCAGATGCAAATGGAGCCCATCTTTCCCTCCCACCCCCAAACGGCTTCATTTCCCTCTCCAGGCAGCTCGCCTGCTGTGGTCCCTGCAGGTCCCTCACCACATGTATTTTGTATTTTGAATATCTCAGACAGCAAGAGGGGAGAATAACTCTTGGGTTTGCAGGGCTGCGAGGTGGTACCTTAAGCATGATGAGGTCTTCGAGTGCCTGTGCAGTGCTGGCCTTCAGTGTTGGTTCCCAAAGAGCTGGGATATGGATTGAGTGGCTATGCCAAGCAATTTATGTAATGCTGGGTTCATGTCTTGGTCCCCAAAGAGCTGGGATAGTGGCTCAGACCAGCCCCTCGAGCCCCATCCCAGTAGCCCATGCTCTTGGTCCCATCATGGTGCCAGTGTTCTCTGCATCTTCTGTCCCTCTTCTCCTCCAGCAGCACTGGACATGCAACGTGTGTGTGGCACGGGCATGAGCTCCCTTCATGGGCTCTCTTGGATTTGGGGATGCTGCCAAGGACCCCGAGGGTCTGACCCTGGCATCAAGGGAGGTTGCACCCTCTTGGTGACCATGGCCAGGTTTGCTGACCCCGCCTGCCCGGCGCAGGTGGTTGTGGCAGGAGAGGACCCGAGGTTAACAGGAAGGAGGCAGGCTAGGCGCTGGCTGCCAGCTTCCGACCCCGCTTCGGGGTGGGGAGCAGCTGGGAGCTGCAAGAGCTCCACAAAAATGGCCATATAAGGCCAAGCTGAGCCGGCTCCAGCCTCCCCTGCAGCCCCGGCCGGGCGCGCTCCGCTCCAGCTCACGCTCCCCGCCTGGGCACCCGGGGGGATGGGGCTGCAGGGGGGGTGCGTGGTCCCAAAATTGCTGCCTGGGTGCTGCCTGGGCACCCGAGGGATGGGTGCTGCCCGTGCCTCACTGAGGTGGCCCTGGGTGGGAGAGGAGCCCGAGGGTGCTCGCGGCCTCCCTGGCTGTTTAGACTCGCTGGCTGCGGATGTAAACACCAACCCCGCTTACACGCGGCCCCTGGCTGAACTCTCCTGCCCAGCTCCTGCACTTTTCCTCTTTCCCAA
>NW_008594763.1:11528-15980 GCF_000691845.1 Merops nubicus | reverse complement strand
CTCTACAGGCGCCCAGCACGCAGCGACAGGCGCCCGTGGGACTCGCTAACCCATCTGCCAAGCTCACCTCCCCGAGCTGGCTCCTTGGGGTGGGTGACCTGGGGCTGTGGGGAGCTTGTCCAGCAAAACAAATTTCAGGAGCCAGCTGTTGGTGCCCGTGATGGGCAAGCAGGAGCCAACAGTGGGGAAAATTTTGGTGGGGAAGCATGGGATTTATCCAACTGGGAGGGTGTTTCTACATCACTCAGGTGTCCTGTCCCCTCCTCAGGCTGGCACAGGGTGGCTGCTGGTGGCACCATGAGCCAGGTTTGCTGCTGGTGCAGGGCCACAGTGATGCGTGCCAAGGCCCCATCTCCTGATAGAGGGTGATGGTGTTTGGAGAGTGTAGGTGGCAGCAAGATTTGGGGGCCTCTCCCTTTGTTCCCTGCCCAGGGGTGCAGGCAGAGGTGCCGGGCGACGTGTTCCTTCCTACCCCCGTTGCATTCCTCAGTAAAAACCTGCATTTTTATTGCCTGGTGCATGACCTGAGCAAGCTGGAGGTTTCTCAGTGGCTTCAAAGGGTGGTAGCTGCTGAGAGGGGAAGGCTGCAGGTGGGAAAGGTGAGCGCAGGTGGCTAAGAGGAGATCCTGGCCTCCTGCTTGGATGGCACAGGGGGAGCAGAGAGCTGGCATGTGACGGAGCATCACAACCTTCTGCTGCCCTTTGGTGGGTGGCTGCTCCAGCCCATCGTTTTGCAGAGCCTGCAGTGGCCGTTTCCAAGAGCCTTTGTCTGATGGAGTAAATCCAGGATGCTCAGCCCCTTAGATGATCTATAAGTGTAATAAAATCCGCCGGCCGCGGAGCTGTGGCCCCGTCGATAGCCTCGTGCCTGGTGGCAGGGAGCCTGAAAAGCTCATTAAAGCCCTGCTGCTGTGCCAGCCCTGCTCTGCTGGCACCCGGGCAGCTCGGGACACACCGTGGCCACCCCACTGGCCCTGGCAGGCTGAGCACCCCAGCAGCAGCACCCGGCAGAGCCGGCCCCAGTGCATCCCCTGCTGGGATTTAGGGAGGCTGTGCCTGGCTGGAAAGGGAGCTCCCAGTGACTTTTCAAGGAGTTGCTGCTTTCTTGCTGATGGCCTCTGGGTGGGAATAGTGGAGGTGGTGCTGGTGTGGGCTCCCAGTGCTGTGCTGGGAGCTGCCTGTCTGAGCTGCATTGCTGCCCCCACCCAAGGCCAAGGCATAGAATCACTGACTGGGTTGGGTGGGAAGGGACCTTTCAAGGTCATTGAGTCCAGCCCCCCTGCAGGGAGCAGGGACATCTGCAGCTAGAGCAGGGTGCTCAGAGCCACCTCCAACCTCACCTGGGATGGTGCCAGGGATGGGCCAGCGACCACCTCTCTGGGCAGCCTGGGCCAGGGGCTCAGCACCCTCAGCATCAAAAATTTCTTCATTATATTGAGTCTAAGTCTCTCCTTTTTAAATTTTAAACCGTCACCCCTTGTCCTGTCACAACAGGCTAAAAAAATATCCAGCCTCATCTTTCTTGTAGGCTCCCCTTTGAGTCCTACCCTGCCTGCCTGGCCAGCAGGGGTTCCCCCCTCGGGGCATTGCTGGGGCTCCTCTGGTCCCTGGCTCTGCTGTGCTGACTCCAGAGCTGCCCCAGCACTGCAGGGGGGTCTCCCCAGAGCGGGACATGATTGTCTCCACGCCGCTCTGTTGCGCCCGTGGCCGTGGGGCAGCAGAGTCCTGCTCCCTCCTGTGCCACAGCCCCAGTGAGATCCCGCTTGAGCCCTGCCTCGAGCACCACGATCAGCAGAGCCGGGGCACCAGGGATGTGGGGAGCTCTTAGCACACACCACAGCCAGCTTTGCAGAGTCCTGGAGAGCTCTGTGAGGGAGCAGTGCCTGAGCAGTGCCCGAGCAGGGCTCTCCTCGGCAGCCACGCTCATGAATATTTTAGCTGGGAGAATTAACATTTGTCAGGAAGCGTTTGTGGAGGCAGCAGGGATGTCTCTTCCCCGGGTGCTGCAGGCTCAGTGCTGGGAGCCAGGACAGAGCCACCAGGAGCCCTTCCCAGAGCCTGAGCCCTTCCCGTGCAGAGCGGGGTGGCAGAGCCACAATCTCCCCCCCTGGGGACAGCCAGGCTCTGGTGCCAAGGCAACCAGCCCGCTGTGAGAGATAGACAAATGGTTGTGGGTTGTTTTTTGTTGTTGTTTTTTTTTTTTTCTTTCCCCCCCCTGCTTCTTGGCAGAAAGTAAAATGTCCCTTTTGTTTGGTGTCCTCCTCCCCCTGCCCCGTCGCCTTTCTTTAAAGGTTGCGTTCCAGATTTGGTCAGCCCACGTTGTGTAATAGCCCTGGGCACGGCGTGGGCACTGGCCCCATCCTGCCAGGGCCATGGCAGAGCTGCTCCTCGGGAGCTTGACCGTGGGGTTACCTGCCAGAAAACAACTTGGGTACAGTTGCTGAGCAAAGCTCTGTTGTGTTTTGGATTGAGCTCCTACGATGCACGCGGTAGAAATTGGGGGAAGGTCCTTGGAGGAAATTTGGAAATGTTTGAACCTAAATAATCCTGTATTGTCACCTCAGCCCTGCAGAGCTGTGTGGAAATGGGGGATTCCTGCAGATAAACCCTGTTAACATACAGCATCAGCCCCTGCACCTGGGAGCTTATCACCCATGGAGCATCTAGTGCTGTGCATCCTCCTGCCACAGCACCTGGGTCTCCCCAGTAATGTCCTACTTGGGATTTCTTCTTTTGGGCTTGTAAGAGGTCCCCGTTCTTTCGTTCCTTCCTTTCCACTGTCCAGAGTGGGGCTGCTGCAGTCACTGGGCTCTGTGTCCTGAGAGCATCTATCTAAAGGTCCCTGCGTCTCATCTCGAGGCTGCTGGGGTTGTGGATGTGGAGAGAACAGCGTGACTTGTGTCCTGAGCACCCAGGAAGGGAGAGAAGGAGGAGGAGGAGAGCTTACTATAGGCTTTGTGTAGTGTGGAGGGGGATGCTGCGAGCACGTGTGTGTGTAAATATGGATCTGTCATGCCAGAGGGAAACAGCAACGCTGTTGTTTCTTGGCTCCAGTTCCTCTGCTGATACTGGCAGCGTGGGGAGCTGTGGCTGCTCATCTGGTGTGGGTGCTGCCTTCCCCATGCCAAGTGCTCTGCTCCATGGGCTGGAGGTGGCCAGTGGCACAGACAGGAGCTGCTCCTCGTGATGGTGTCCTCTGCTGGTGCACCCTGCTGAGCTTCCACCCCTCCCCCAGTTAAAAGGCAGAACCAGGCACCAGATCCAGTGATGGGATAGCTGTGAGCTCCATCCCAACGACAGCAGCATGGGAAAGGGCAGAGGCAGGGCTGGCACCTGGGGACAGGGCTGTCCCTGAGGTGGGGACTGTCAGAAGCCAGGGGCTGGAGCTGAACCTGAGCATCCACTCCTGGCTCACCCAGACATGAAGCCTCCCTGTGGCCCTGCAGTTCAGTGCTGGGTTCAACCTTGTATCAAAGCATCTGCTCTTTAAAGGGCTGGGAGAAGTCCCAGCCTTGTTATTGTTTTGGTGTCTGCTGTGTGACACCTCCCTCTTTTTGCATTTATTTATTCCCTTCCAATTGCTGGAGCCACCCACTCCTCACCCGAGCCCAGCCTGGGGACCAGCTCTGCTCCTCCTTCCCCAGGGATCCCCAGCCCTGAGAAACCCCCAGCATGGCAGGGGAGGGTCCATGTGTCCTCCTCCCGTGCTGCTCAGCCTGTCCCATCTCCCCTGCTCCTCCTCCTTGCAGCTTTGGTGTGCAGGGGCTGGTCCTTCTTCTCCTGGTTCCCCAGGGAGAGCAGCCCTGTGCCGTGACCAGATCCTGTGCCGGGGATCCCTGGCCAGTTTGGAGGTGCTCCCAGGGAGCAGTGCTCCCCAGCTCCCTGCTTTTCCTGGCTGGAGTTTGTGTGTGTGCTCACACGTGTCCCCCCAGCACCATCTGCATTTCCCTTTGCTTCCAAGTGCCTGGCGCTGCCTCCAAGGAGGGAAGTAAATGGTGTAAAGGAATTTACATCCTGGGCGAGCACGGCTGCTGGTCCATCAGGTTTCATCTGCCACCAGGAGACATTGGGGAGCCGTGGGGTGGAGGGTTTGTCCCCGGTGCCCATCCTGTCCCCTTTTTTCCCCCCATCCTGATTGTGTTTCCTGGTGGAAAAACGCTTTGGGTGGAGAAGGGGGTCGGACCCAGACCTGACAGCCTTGGGAAGCCTTGACTGTGCCAAAGGCCAGCGAGACAAAAACGTTTCTAAGGCTCCACTTGGAGCAGGAGAAAGTTTTTTCCGTTGGGTTTTTCTAGCTCCCGGAAAGCAGGGGTTTATTTTTGTTGTCTAAGACAAAAAAAAATCCTCTTAGGAGCCGAGTCCCCGCGGCAGCAGCTCTGCCTGCGCCCTGCCAGGGCCCTGGGCTTGGCTTTGCTCACCCTGCCTCCTTCCCCTGGGGTCTCTGTGTGCTCA
>NW_008594763.1:0-11497 GCF_000691845.1 Merops nubicus | reverse complement strand
ACGAATGTAAAGAGGGTGTTCGGGTGTCCCTGAGGGGTGACGGGTGCCATTGGTGTGTCCACGATGCTGCAGCACCCGTGATGGCTCCCTGGCACCCCGGGCTGTCGCAGGGGCTCAGCTACAGGGGAAGCTCTTTCCTGGGGAAGGGGGTTATTGCCCACTGCCTGCAGATGGGTAAACTGGGAGCCTCAGAGGGCTGGTCTGAATTGCCTGGGGTTGTAGTCAGGGGCCATCAAGCTCTCCCCTTCTTGGCGTGGCACAGGCTGCTTTTGGAGGGGTTTTGCTGGCAGGGGAGCTGGTTTCTATGGTAAAAACCTTAACAGCATCTGCCAAAAATCTGTCTCCCTGTTGGCGCAGCCATCTGGAGGGCACAAGGAGGCTTTGGCTGGGCAAGGAGGTGGCTCCGGGCTGCTTTGGGTGTTCCTTCAGTGCTGCTGGCAGCTCGGAGAGGTCTCTCTGCCTGGTTATTTATGCCCCAGGCTCAGGTTTGCACTGGAGTGTAGGGGGGACCCCAGTGTGAGCGAGCCTGGTGGGGCACAGGCAGGCTGGGGGCAGGGGTGCCGTGTCCTGGCTGCTCAGGGAGAGAGGGCTGTGGACACAGGGCAGCAGGAGCGGCTGTAATCGGATGAGCCCACGCCGCTCCAGATGGACCTGTCAGCTCTTGTCAGTGCTGACACCCCCCTGGGTCCCACCACGGCCCCTGGGGCCAGGGGCCACCGCCTGTCCCACTCCACTGGGGCTGCTTGGAGCGGGGGGACCAGGAGGGGACACTGTGATGGCAAAGCCTGTCAAACAAGGTGCCTTCTACACTGCAGTCCCTCCCTGGAGAGCTCCATGGTTTTGTAAATTTAAGGGGAGAACCCTGGCATGTCTGTCTGTCTGTCTGTAGTGCCTGAGCTGTCCTGCACTGAGAGTGGTGGGGCCTGGCTGCTTTGCTGTCCCCAGGTGCCACCCCACCACCCTGGATGGTTTGCAGCTGCAAGGACAAAGCTGGCCACTCGGTGCCTTGCGTTGGTGTCCCCCTACTTCCGTGGAGCAGCAATCCTTCCTTGGGTGTTCAGCCAAGGAGAGGCATCTTGATGGCAGCAGTGGGCTCGACTGGGCTGGCAAGAGTCAAACCTGCTGGTCTGTGTCCCCAGAAGGGCAGCACAGGGCTCACTGTGTGCAGAGTGGGTCTGGGTTCTTGTGGGCAGAGCGTCCTGGTGCGTAGGATCCTGGGGTCCACCAGGAGAGGTTTTAGGGCTCAACTCCTAAAACTTTGCTTCTTTCTCCTTTCCCTCGCAGCCCACAACCCTCCCACAGGGCACAATCAACATGAACCAGTGCACAGATGTGGTGGACGGGGAGAGCCGCACGGGGCAGAAGTTCTCCCTGTGCATCCTGACGCCAGAGAAGGAGCACTTCATCCGGGCTGAGAACAAGGAGATCATCAGTGGGTGAGTGCAGGGCCAGGGCCCACCCACTCTGGGCCTCTCCCCTTAGCTGGGAGGAAGAGGAGGGTGGGTAGGGCCTTGCCCAGGGCCAGGTGCTGTGGCAGTGTGTACCCAGGCTGAACCCCAAGTGATGATGGCAGCCTGCTCAGGGCCAGGGCCCACCCACTCTGGGCCCCTCCCCTTAGCTGGGAGGAAGAGGAAGGTGGGTAGGACCTTGCCCAGGGCCAGGTGCTGTGGCAATGTGTACCCAGGCTGATCCCCAAGTGACGATGGCAGCCTGCAGCAGGGACAGTGCTGGGGCCAGGTGTAGCTGTAGCCTCATGGTCAGCTCTGGTCTTGTCCACCTTTTTGGCAAGGATAGGGTTTCTTCACCCTTCCCCACTCCCCTGCTAGGTACACCCTTACCGTGACCTGGTGCTCTGCAGCACAGCAGGGACCTGAGCACCCCCTAAGCCACCAGATTTATGGTGTGAACACAAGCACTGACTTCAGCAGAGGTCTGTGTGGCAGTGGATGGTTTAAGTCCTTCCTCCATGCATAGTGTGTGTGCTCAGCCATGCCAGGCTGGAGCCTGAGGCTTCCCAACATGCTGGACACTTCTCAGAGTCAGCCTCTCCTGGGAGCTTTGGCCAGGCCCTGGAGCTGAGCTGCTCCTAAGGCACTTGTGACTTCCAAAGGCCACCCTTTCCAAAGGCCACTCTTTCCAGGTCAGTTTTGTTGTCTCCCATTGGGCAATATCCTGCTCCCCACTGCAGAACAATGTTCCCTGAGGCTTTTAGTCCTGGGAGCAAGCTGAGGTACACTGGAGAGTTTGTGGGGTTCTCAGAGAGTGTGTCTGGTGCTGAGGTGCTCCTGAACTGGTTGTGACAGCTTCAGCCCCAGCAGAAAGCAGCTATTCACTGGCCAGAGGGAGAAGCTGGTGGCAGGGTGAACAAGAGGATGGGACCAGCAGGTCCAATGGTCCCAGGGCTGGTGGGTCCAACCCCACGTGCCAAACTCCCTCTGGTGCTTGTCCATCCCTGAACAGATGTGGTCTCCTGGGGCTGCCCACTCTGCATTTACCCCCTCCCCATTCAGACTCACCTTCTCAGCACCCACCTTGCTCCACTCTCTCCCTGTGGGCAGGCTGGCAGAGGGGGCAGATGCAGCTCACCCCCTGGTCCTGGAGCATCTGATCTCTGAGGACAATTAAAATATCATTGCCTGTAGGAACGCCCGTTGCTGGGATGCAGTTGCTCAGCAACGCTGAAGATTAGGCCACTAAAATGAGCAAATTGCTGTAGATTTCCCCACTCTGGGTGTTGGATGGTGACCTAGAAATATCCTTGTCCACCACTCCCATGCTAGCTTGGGTTGAAGCTGGCACTGGTGAGGGTGCAGAGCTGTGGGAGCCGAGTCACCAGCGTGCAGTGAGGGACTGCAACGCTGCTGGTGCTGCCAGATTTTCCCACGTGGGGTGTCTGGAGCTTGGTGACTCCCTCCCAGAATCTGTTGATACTTGAAAGTAGAGCAGGATGTTGAAGGGATGAAGCACTCGCTCCTTCCTGCTCTTCCCCAGGCATGGCCTCTTCTGCTGGCCTGAGCCCTGGCAGCAACAGAGTCACAAAATCACAGAACTAGCAGGATGTTGAAGGGATGAAGCACTTGCTCCTTCCTGCACTTCCCCAGGCACGGCCTCTCCTGCTTGCCTGAGCCCTGGCAGCAGCAGAGTCACAAAATCACAGAATTGCAGACTAGTAGGGCTTGGAGGGGACCTCTGGAGATCATCTTGTCCAGACCCCCCCTGCTCCAGCAGCTCACCCACAGCAGGGTGCCCAGGATCACAGCCAGGTGGGTTTGGAATCTTTCCAGAGCAGGAGACTCCACAGCATCTCTGGGCAGCTGCTCCAGGCTCAGGCACCCTCATGAGAAGGAAGTTTTTCCTCATGTCAGTGCTTTCTGTTGAGATGATTTCTATGTGTGGACTTCAGTCCACTTTCTATGGGTGGAGTTCTATGGGTGATGGTTGGACTTTGATGATCTTGGAGGCCTTTTCCAACCTTAGAGATTCTATTACTCCCTTTCCAAGCATTTTCTTTGGTTGTTTCTCCCTCCATTTTGGGAAATACTGGTTGAAATAGTCAATTTATTTTTTTTTTACCAAGAACTTAGGATTTTGATCAGAGAGATGTTTTCATGAATTGAAACTTCCCTGCTTTACTGAGACACATGAGCATGGGTGATGCCCCCTCCATGCACTGCTGTGACCCAGCAGACCTCTCCTTCGATGGCACCGTTTGGCACTTCAGTGGGGCCCCCTGTTTGCAGCAGTGGGGCTGCAGCAGCTGTGGAACCAGGGTGCAGAGGCACGGGGCAGTCACAGAGGAGCCAGCTCCTCTCCTCCAGCCAAGGCAGGAGCAATGGCTGTGCCCCAAAACACGGCCCTGCTCTCTTCTCCCTCTCCCCACGCTCCGGTGCGCGGCTCAGCCTTTCGCTGCTGGCCCTGCCCACCAGGCAGGAGGGAGAGGCATTGCAGAGCAAGGTGGGGCTGATTTATTGCTCACTGGCCCGGCGCTGGCTGTTGAAGCAGCGCGTTTGCTCCTGACTGCAAGCATTAATCATCCCAAAACAGCCCCGCTCTGGGTGCGAGCCAGGCGCGTTCCGTTTGCAGTTGCAGCCTGACAGGAAGATTTCCCTGGCTGGGGGAGAACTCGTTTTACGTTCGTTGCATGTTTCTGGCATTTATTGCCTAACCAAAACCTGCTTGATGTGGTCATCTCCAAACGCTTCACAGCAGCAGCGTGTGAAGTGGGGGCAGCAGGAGAGGGAAGCAGGGACATCGGAGCTTTCCCAGCGGTCCACGGATCCCTGTGGAGTTCACAGAGACTCAGGGGCAGGTCACGAGGCTGCAGTAGGCACAGGGACAGTAGGGACACAGGACAGTCCCCCAAACAAGTCACTTGGCATTGAGGAGTTCATCCCCTGCACAAGTTCACGCTGCTCTTTCTTGGACAAAAGCTCTTTGTGTGCAGCGTGTGAGCGTTGGCACTGCTGGAGGGGGAAGGTCCTGCTGGAGGCTCTGTCCCTCTCAGCTGTCTTTCAGGATCCTCAAATCCCTGTCCCATGTCAGCTTGGGCTGTGGTCTCATTCACAGCAAGTGGGATTTGAGCCAAAGCACCCTGGGGTCATCCCTCCTCCCCTCCTGTCCTGCCTCATTTTTCCCCAGGAGCTGGTTGGGATGGTTTCTGGGGGTTATTTCCCACACTGACCCTGATCAGGCTGGAGAAGCTGAGCTCCTCTTTGTGCCTGCATCCAGCTCAAGGTTGTGCTTCTGGCCAAATGACAAACACCAAAAAGCTGGGGTTAGAGGTGTGAGTAGTGGGTGCTCCATCTCTGGAGCTTGCAGGCAGCCTGTCCAAGGGCTGGGATAGGGTGGAAGGTGGGATGGGGCAGTGTCTCCATGGGCACTGTGGTCAGAGCCACTCTTGGAGGGGAGCAGCTTTGGGGTCTGCAGCCTGGGGGAAGCTGTGTTACACCCCGTGGTGGAGTGGGACCATCACTCCTGTCCCTGCCTTTCAGCACAGACCTCACCTTTCCCTTTCTGTGCCTGCAGGTGGCTGGAGATGCTGATAGTCTATCCGAGGACAAACAAGCAGAATCAGAAGAAGAAGAGGAAGGTAGAGCCCCCAACTCCCCAGGTAACCCCAGGAGGACACACACTGTCACCCAGTCCCCTGTCTCCCCCTCGAGGCTGTGCCACTGCTCTGCTCCTGGGGAAGATCCCCCAAAACTGGCCAGACCTGTGGTCTGCCAGCCCTCCGATGCTGCCTGCGTGGAGGGCGAGAGCTGGGGCAAGCCAGGGCAGCAGGGTGAATTAATTCCTGCTCATCACTTCCCAGTGTCACTCCTGCTGCTTTCCTGGCTGCTCTGGGGCCACGTTCCATCCCCTGAGCTCTGTCTCGTGGCTCCAGCCCTGCACACACTGTCCCAAGAGTGGCCGTGAAGCTGCGTGCTCCCCGCTGGGGACCAGGGAGAGGTGCTGGCCATTCCTGGGCCCTTTCACCAGAAACAGGATGAAATTCCATCGGGCTCCAGTTACCCCCTTTGAGATGACCCCAGAGATAGCGGGAATGAAAGGAAAATACTAAAGGCCAGGGCCAAGCTGGGAGCTCCAGGGGCCGGAGCCGGGCTCTCCAGGGACCCGGCGGTGACTTCGTGCTCACTTTGACTATAAATGGTAAAAAGCAGGGCTGGCCGTGACTCACTCGTTCCTGCTGGGCTCCCACGTGGCCAGAGTGGGGGAGAATCCCACAGATGGGGACTGTGACCCCGAGGCCACCCTGGTCCCTGCCCGGGGCTGAGAACAGCCATGTCTGTGAGGCTGCCCGACCTCTGGGCGCGTGTCCCACCGCCGCGGGGCACCAGCTGGGAGGGCTCCTCAGGCAAAGCCAGGCTGCTGTTGGCTGACTGAAAACAGCTTCGGGGCTCCCCTGAGCCCCAGTTTTCAGGTTCCCTTTGATGAAGTCCCTCGGATGGCCCTGGTGCAATCTGGGCCACGGGTGGGTTTTTATGGTGTTTCTTTGAATCAAGTTTCTAACACTTCACTGGATAAAGATGTTCTGAGCAATGGGGGGAAAAAAATTGAAGGGAAGATGATCCTTTTTTGCATGCCAAGCTTGAAGTCTGGGCCACTGCCTTTCAAGGACTGGGGTCCTCACAGCCCCTCAGCTGCTGGCTCCAGTGATGCTCCAGGAAAGATTCCTTCTCCCTCTGTGGCCGAGAGCTGGTGTGTTACAAGTTGCCCGTCCTGAAGCCCCAGGGAGGGGTCTGCTGCATTTGGGGCAGCCCAGTGAGCTGATGGAGCAGGGCAGGGATGCTCACCCCTTCCCTGGTGCAACATGAAACCCAGGCTGAGTTCAGGAGAGGGCCAGGGCAGAGAGGAGAAGGGGCGCAGAGCCAGAAAAACATCATTCTGGGTTACATTTCATCACCATGGCAACCTCTTGGAAACCGTACAGGATCCGAGCTCCTGAGCACCAAATAAGGGAAGCTGCTGTGGGAAGGATGCTGGCTCCCCGCGGGTGGAGGGCTCCCCAGGTGCTTGGGGATGGGGTGAGCAGGGAGCCTGGTGGCATTTTCCCCCCCATCCTGCTTGCTGCCCCACTTCCACCCTCTCCATCCCATGGCTTCCAGCCCCACAGTGCCTGGAAAAGACTCAGATTCACTTTTCCAAAACCAGCCTCTGCATGGGACCCACCACCACCAGATGGATGCTGTGCTGTTAGGTGCTCACAAGCAACCTGCAAAGGCAGAAGGAAGATGTAAGAACCATCTTTCTGGCATCTTCCAAATTGTGCTGATGCAAAGCAGCCAGTCTGGGGAAGGAGAGAGGATGCTGGGGAGAAAATCAGCACCAAATCCCCCCTCTGTGAAATGGCTTCTGCTGAAGTTGGCTGCTGTTCAGCTCCCTGTGCTGATTTCTTTCTAAAGAGAGCTGCCTGCTAATCTGGCAGCAGATCATGTCTGAGAGCCGCCTGGGGAGGGATGGACACCTTTGTGATTGGAAAAAAAAGGTAGAAAAGAAGGAATAGGAATACTTCTGCTTTCTCTCACTCCCATGTTGTTTTGCCTTGTCTGTGCTACAGTAGAGCTTGGCTGCAGTCAGGTGCTCCTGGGGCATCAGGGCCATTTTTGGCTCCCCAAATCATTTTGCATCTTCCCTGTACAAAATCACCAGGGTGGGAGCAATGCAGGTGAAGCTGGAAATATCACCCCAGCTACAGATTTTTGGACAGGAGTTGTCAGCTGCAACCCTAGAGGTGTTTTCACCTTTACTTTGCAAGCAGGTTGTGCTCTGAGGGATTAAAAAGAGCAAGTTTCTCTTGCTGCTTTTGCCATGCTTTGGCAAAGCGGTGCAGGCAGTGGGAGAGACTGGGCTGGCTGCCTTCACTTGCCTGCTGTCCCTGGGAAATCAAGGCAGGATTTGGGGCTGAAATCTGGGATTTGAGGCTCTGCCTTCTGTTGCAGGGCAGGTTTGCTCAGGGGCGTGGCAGGCTCGGGTGCACAGAGCGTGCCCAGACACACTTCATGCAGCTGGAGGCTGGTTCTGCTCCTTTTTGGAGCTGTTCAAACCACTGAACAGCAAAGAGTTAATTTCTCTGTATGCTTATAGATCACTTTTTGGCACTCATATCTCTGCCTGATTAAATACGTATCTACAAATAATTGTATGGGGTTGGGTGTAATGGATATATAAAAATATATATCCTGAGCTGGCAATTAGCTTTGGGCTTTCAGATCAGTGAATGAGAGAGTGGATGAGGGTGGAGGGGGCCTTGGAGATCATCTGGTCAACCCTGTGTTCAAGCAGTGTCCCCTCGAGCAGGATGCCCATGAACTCTGGATCGTTTACCTCCAACACTGCATTCTTTTAGAGTGAAATTTCCAAGGGGATTTTTTGAAGAATTGAGGTCATTTGCTGCTTGTTGTGGCTGTGCACAGAGCCAGGACACGCTCCCTGGGAGATCCCTGGTGGGGATCCGGTGGGGATCTGCTGCTGCCTGCAGACACTGATTTGGAGGTGCAGGGCTAAAACCCACTGGTGGCTTTGCTCACGTGGAAGTGGGGCAGAGAAGATGCTCTCTGCAGCCTGTGTCCCCAGCCCATGGCTGCCAACCTGAGTGCTCCTGGATTCCCCCTGCTCCACGGAAAGGGAACAAGCAGCTGGGAAAGTTCCCACAATCCGGCGACGTTGGAGGAGGGTTAATTGTCATTGATTTATTGTTGGCTTTAAGGAAAATAATCTGCTAATGCAGAAGCTTAATACGACATCAGCAAAACATCTGCTAATGAACCAAGCCAGACCCTAAAGGAGCTGTGAAAGCTGCTGCCTCTTCTGGGGTGCACACCGAACCTGGGCTGCCCAGCTGTGGCCACCACGATGGCATCATCATCCCAGGGACTAGGAGCCCTTTGTTAGCTAGAGAAGCACTTAAGGTGATGGGTTTTGGTTTAAAATAGCATAAAGCTCAATGTGATGTTGTATTTTCCTTTTAAAACAAGGAGAAGCTCTGGGAGGAGTCCAGCACCAGTTGGGTTTTATTCTTTTTCTCAGTGGCCCGTAGCAAACCTGCTGTGACAAGCAAACAACACGGCTGCTGGTGGCAGGGAATTAATTTTCTCCTCCATCCTATGTCCTCTAGTTTGATTTCTTTGGGTTTTTTTTGCTGTTAGTTATAATAGTAAGAAAATTCAGTCCCAGCAAATGGGACCCAGGATAGAAGCCTGATGTTGGTCTGTCTCTGTGAAAGGCAGTGGCTGCCCATGAGGCAGCCCACAGATGGACCAGGGACATGCAGAAGGACCAGGGATGTGCAGGAGGATTAGGGACATGCAGAGGGAAAGGGGGGATGCTGGAGGGATTTAAAAGACACAGAGGGATTTAAAAGACATGGAGGGATTTAAAAGCTGTGGAGAGGTGGTGCTGAGGGATATGGGTTACTGGTGACCTGGCAGTGCTGGGTTAACGGTTGGACTTGATGATCTGAAAGGTCACTTCCAAACTGGACTCTGTGGAGCTGTGTGGGACCCTGCATGCTGAGGCAGAGCCAGGGCTTTGCTCCACTTGGGGCTGGGCTGCACGAGCAGGAGATGGACTTTTCCTGAGGAGTTAGGTGTTGGTGGCTGCAGCATCCTGCACGCTGCACCAGGACAGGCAGCTCCTATCCAAAAATGAAGCCAGCATGCCCCTCACCATGACAGTGCCCAGCCGAAGGTCTCCTTCATTTGTCATCTCCCCTTTGCTCTGGCTCTGTTCCCAGCTGGATGGGTGGGGAGGTGTGGCTGGTTTCAGGAGCCCTCCCTGGGAAGGGGTGGTGAGGGACTTTTGTGATGACAGTCCCTTTGGCAGAGCAAGTCCTGACCCGTTGCCCTGCTGTGCTGCCCTGGGGCAGGGTTTCCACCCGCCAGCTTGTCTCCTTGTGGATGGGATGGTGGCACATGGCTGAGCAGCCTCATCCCTGTCTCATTCCTGCCATGGCATGTGTCACAGCACCCACGCCGTGTGGGACCCACGCCCCTAGGGACAGCCCCTGGGTGAGCAGCTGGGGCAAACACCTCTAACCCTGCTGTCTCCTCTGTTCTCCTTAGGAGCCTGGTCCTGCTAAGATGGCTGTGACCAGCAGCAACATCCCCAGTGCAGAGAAGGTCCCTGCCACCAAGTCCACGCTTTGGCAGGAAGAAATGAGGGGCAAAGACCAAGCGGATGGGGGCAGCAGCATCAGCCTGGCACAGAACTCAGTGCAAGGCCAGGCCGGGGCTGCCAGCTCCCTGAAGGACCCTGTGCTGGACAGCAAGGAAGGTGAGGAATGCAGGTGCCAGCATTGGTGGGACACTGCCTGGTTCAGGCAGCTGAGCTGGCAGAAAACCACCACAGAGGGAACAGTTTTCCATGGGTTTGGTTCCTGGAGCATCCCAGGAAGGAGGGGGAGGCAGACCTCATCCCAGCTGTATGGGGACCAGAGTGAGGCATTATGGGCTGGAATTCAGGAAGAAAAAATCTGCATCACATGCTAGAAAATCACAGCGTGGTGCCCAGTCCTACCTCGACAGGGAGATGGGGCTGCCTGCCCTTGCGCTGGGGGCAAAAAATGGGGCAAAGTGCCTTTTTTAGCCCCTCCACATCCCTGCCTGGGGCACCTGGAGAGCACAGGGCCACGGCTGCCAGGGCTGCCAAGCCCCGAGTGCTGCTTCCTCCTCTGGCCCCTGCCTCAAGGCCCTGTTTACATTCAGTCTCCTCCATGAGTCCCTGGAAGGCGCCGAGGCCGCAGCATTGTTCTCCCTGGAACAATAGGGGCTGGGGACTCTTCCTGCCAGGCCCCTGGACAGGTCCCATGTGCTGCAGCCATTTCCTTTATCTGCCTGCTGGGCTGGGGAATGCTTTCTGCCTGCTCCAGGCTGCCAGGAGCAAGGTGTCCATCACCTGGCACCCATGGACCTGTGGTCGATGCTGGGCTGGGAAGGACAGGGATGGAAATGGGTGCAGAGCAGTGACTGCAGCCATCTGTTTATTGGTTGGAAGGTTTTGGTCTTTCGTCTGTGCAAGCCCCACCCAAGGGTTGGCCCAGCATCCCCAGTTCCCTGCACGCTGTCCTGCCATCTCCATGGGCACAAAGGGTGGCCGTGGTGGAGAAGCCAAAGGTGCAAGAGGTGGCACAGCATGGGGCTGGGACCAGACCATCTGCTCTCATTTCCTGCCCGTGTCCTAGGGGGAATCAGGGTGGGTTTTGTTAAAAGCAGAACTTGGACTTGAAACCAAGCAGGGTGACTTCTACACTCCTTAGATGAGAGCTCCATGAACGGAGACCGGATAGACTGTGGGCGGAAGGCGCGTGTCGAGAGCGGGTACTTTTCCTTGGAGAAGACCAAGCAAGACTCGAAGCTGGAAGAGCAGCAGCTGCCGCCCCCACCGAGCCCACCCAGCCCCAGCACCCCCAACAACAGGTACAGTTATCCCAAATCGCCCTCGCAGGAGCATGCCCAGCCCTTTCCTTCCCCAGGTACCCGATCAGGCGACCGAATGATTCACAGCTTCTCTCTGAACTCCTTGGACTCGAAGAGCAGTTGCCCCATGCACAAGGACTCCGGCGGCAGAGATGTAGGAAGGGGAGCTGAAAAATCGGGGCGTCCCCTTTCTTTTAAAGCCAGCCGGCAGTACACCACCCTGGCCGACGTTCCCAAGGCCATTAGGATCAGTAATCGTGAGGCCTTCCAGGTGGAGAGGAAGCGGCTAGAGCGGAGAACCCGGGCCCGTAGCCCAGGGAGAGAAGAAGTGGCCCGGCTCTTTGGCCATGAGAGAAGGTAAGGGACGGGTGGCTGATCTCCTTGCATGCTTGCCACAGCCCTGGACAGAGCAGGCGGCGTGCGCCGGGTGTAGCCCCTTTATATGACAGTGCTCCTGGGCTTAAGGACGCCCATCCACACTGACCGGGCGTTGCAAGTCCTTCGTAGTGCCAGCAGGCAGGTGCCACCCTGCCTGGCCGCCCTGGGGACAGCAGGTCCAAGTGGGTGACGTTGGGTGGCCGTGT
>NW_008594762.1:583-1040 GCF_000691845.1 Merops nubicus | reverse complement strand
TATTCCACCATTGGAGCAGCCAGGTGGTAAGTGGCTCACCTTCATGACAGCTAAAGTCCTTTCTCTCATTTCTCAGCTCCTTCATAGGAGCAAAGGTTTAGTGGTGGCATCAGCATCTGATGACTCCCCCTCAGATGGGTTTATTCTGGAAGGACTGGGTTTTTGATCATCTGAGTCTCAGCGAACTGTTGAAGGACATGCTCCATCCTCATCTGACCATACTGGATGATCTGGTTTTGTTAGGTGTCTCTGTCCCTAGCAGAGGGGTCAGACTTTGCATCTGGTTCTGACTGTGATCCCGATTCTGCTTGAGAGGCACCCCCTCCCTGAGATGTCTTTGGGCATTTGGTTTGTTTCCTTCTCTTCACAGAAGCAACCTGTACTGGTGCGGATTGAGGGTGAGTATCTGTAGGGGCTGTTGGTGTATCTGCAATGCTGCTTGTTGCAGTTGGGGGAG
>NW_008594762.1:0-256 GCF_000691845.1 Merops nubicus | reverse complement strand
AGGCTCACAAGCTTCTGTGTCGTGTCCATCTCAACAACGACACGGGAGTGACATACACTCTATAGATTGAGGTGGCTATCCCAAGCATACACCTGTGCTGCTTCCTAATCTGACACCACATTATAGCAAGCATTGGAAAAACAAACACAATAAGCAATACATTCAATGCCAGTGACATAAAAAATATTTTTTTGATGACTAGGATAATGAGAACCACAATCATATCAACTATTCTCAAAACGGAATGGAGTCGCAG
>NW_008594761.1:0-14204 GCF_000691845.1 Merops nubicus | reverse complement strand
AAAAAAAAAAAAGGAAAAAAAACCCACCACCCACAAATTCTCCTTCAGTTCATCTGGGGAAATAGGCAGGTTCAGGAGTAAGGTGGTGTAAAGGTAAGAAATTCCAGTCACATGTTCCTGCCCTGTGTGAGTGATCATGGTTCAACCTAGCTATGTGTCTTGGGTTCCCCTTATTGTAGCAGGACACTGACTCCTTTGGACAGGGCTTTAGGATCCATAGATGAAGAGAGTTATTTGTCCTTTCCAAGTGTTGGGGGTTTCTTTTCTGATTCTTCCTTTAGTAAGTCAGAAGATTCTCACCAGACAAAGGAATTATCAGAAAGCACTTGAGAGAGAGGTGGAGCTTTGCTTGCTGCTGTTACCAGCATTATGACTAAATTTGATTTATTTTTATTTTTAACCTGATTTCAAACTTCTTAATAAGAGTCTCTACCCAAGCCTTTGTCTCTGTAGCCCATGGAATTAGGCTACGTCCTTTACTTTGCATGATGTAGTAGTAATACATTTAGTTTCACATCCCTGGACAATATCAGATTGTCATTCCCAAAAAGTTGTGGGCTATAGATCTAAACTCAGAGTATAGTGGAAGAAGTCATTAATTTGAGTGCCTGAGTTGAGACAATATGGGAATGATTTCCAGGCACATTAAGCATGCCTGCCCCCTGGGATGTTTCGGTTCAGATCAGCACTAGTTTGTTGTGGTCCTCACCAGTCCAAAGGGCCTCACACAGCCAGCCAGCCAAGGAGAGGTTCATGAGGTGTCCAGCCTTGTTGGAAAGTAAGCCAAGGGGAGGAAGACACCATTAGATGTGTGACTAGGGCTCCCAGAGGACAGGGGAATGAGGCAGAAAAGTTTATTATTTGCTAGCTACTCTGTGTTCTACTCCAAAACAGCCAAGCTCTGAGACGTCAGTCCACAGAGTAAAGATGGGACTGTTCTCCAGCTGATAAGGAAAGAGCTGTGTAAGAAAGAGAAGGAGCTGTTCATCAAACATACTGCACAGCACCTCTAGCCGTTGCAGTTAGTTGGGGGAGGTTTTAGGGGGAGGAGGAGGAGCAGGAGAAGTATTAGGGCTGTGAGCCACTATTCATTTACAAACTATAATTAATTTGATGTTTAGATTAATTTCTGATGCACTCTCAAAGGTGCACTGAAAGCATTTTTCCTTTATTATAATGTTGATTGCTTATTGGGGAGATAAATCTAACTGTCAGTTATGCACTGACTTACCAAAACTTTCAGACCAAGCAAGCATGTACGCATAAGGAACAGCTGTTTGCAGCTCTCCAGTTAAAGGGACAGTTCTGTCTTTTCCCAATAACTCACATTAAAGAAAATCTATATGTTGTACCCAGGGACTCTTGCTTTCTTTTGTAGCTTAATAATTTATTAGACAAGAATATGTTAGCAGAATCTGTCTTCTATTTATCTGTCTTGTTCATGTGTCTATCACTGTTCCATCCATCTCTCTATACGAGTGAAATACAGAATCCAACCAGAATATTTTAAAATTATGGATATGTTTGTACATACCTACTCATATGCACACTTACACAATCATTTTAAATGTTTTTACTCATGGGGTAATTAGAAGGACAAACGCATTACTGCAGGGCCTTTGTGGCTACTCCTTTAATGACCTTCAAAGGGGGAATGGCCATTGTGACTAATAGAAGTGACTGATGCTAAGAGTTAATGCCAAAAGAAAGAAAAAGGGGGGTTAGGAGGGAAGATTTTGAAAAGAGATTAAAAACTTAATACTCTGAGTTTCAAATCAGTCCATCAGCACTGGGACCTAGAAAAAGAACCTGACCAGGTTCTTGTGTGCCTGCACAATGTGTTATTCACTGCCATCTCCTCTAAAAACCCTTTGACATTAGGTAGAGTAGATGAACTCAGATCATGTACAGTTGGTCCTACGTGTGCTCCAAGGATATTATACTTTTAAATACAAACACCCCCATGTGCAGAAATTCATAGGAGCATCGCTAGTGCTACTTTCATTCAGTCCAGAAGTTTCTGTTCAGAAGTCAGAAATAATGACCCCTCCAATGGACAGGCCCATTTCTGAACTGAAAGCAGAGGGAATAGCACACCCTGCTCTTGTGAGATTGCAGGCCCACCGCAGCATTTTGGTTATCCATTACATATGGTTTTATTTGTGTTTACCCAAGATCTTTTTGATGCAAGATGAATTAAAAATGTAGAATGGAAAAGTCTTTATGAATCCATCCAACAATCCATATGTCCAAACATACATTTATCTTCAACATCTTTATAACCATCTATTCTGTCTCAATCATTGCACAGGACTGCTCTTCAGCTTTTTGAAGTCTGTCAGCTAGATAGTTACTGAGCAGCTGTTCAATAGATCCTCACAGCTCTGTGCTTGGCCTCAGGCCTTCCTTAGTGCACAGTATTCAAACCCTGCTATGAATATGAATTTATTATTATTTCCTCATCTGTTTTCCTACGGCCTTTCTCAGCAGAGCATTTGAAAGGTTCACAGAGCTAAGTAATAGCATTTTCACAGTGCTCATGGTGTCATCATTTCACCAAGGAGATGATGAGACACATAAAGGTATTCAAAACTGTTTACTAATTTTGGACACCTAATCAGTCTGCTTGCTTGTTTTCTCAAAGTTTTTAGCACAAAATATTCAGGGCACTTTACGTTTATTTTCACTTCAGATGCAAGTGCAGGCAGCAGCCAGTGAAATCTTTGGTCACACACTGAGAACCAAGGAAAGAGGAAGGCACAGTAAAGCTTCATCTTTGCGGGCGGACTACAGAGGCTTTGCATGTCTGCCCAAACACTGTGCCATAACTATCCTTGTCTTTTTAATCTTCATGTGCCATTGGCTTTAATTGGGCCACTACATTAAAAAATCTGGACATTGCTTGGGCATGGCTCAGCAACAAGAGCCAGGGACTGTCCCTAGGCAGTAGGCCACCCTGTTCTGAGGGACAAGGAAATTTTGTCATGTAGATACAAGCCGTGATGTAATATTTGCACTCAGAGCCTGTCCTGTTTTATTTAGCAGTAAAAATCTAGCCTAGGAGACCTTATTAAGGGAATTTTGTGATATATGACATACCCAGCATAACTGGGATGTCATGGCAGAAATAGGGATCAATTCCAGTTCTCCAAGGCAGCCTTTGATTGTACAAATGCAAAACCATCCTTTCCCTGTCTCATTTACTGTCTGCATTCCAACTCTTGCAATAATGAGTCTGATACATTGCCATTTTCCTCGCCCTGTTATGTTATTTATTCTCTACAGTAATTAAAACAAGGATGCAATGAAAAAGAAAAATACAGAAATGTGTACTTAGAAGCAATGTCTTAATACATATACAAAACAATACAGAATTGAATTAAAATTTTATAGCTAAATTCATTTCTTGCATTTCTAACTCAACTGTTTCATTTTGCAACATTATAATTTTTTAAATATACTGATGCATGTGATATCTTCCCTTATTAAATAAGCACACCAAAACTTAAAAAAAAATAAATCCCCAAATGAGATTATCATCTTCATATATATATCCACTATATATGTATATGTGCAATAGCAAATATGTCTGCAAGTTATTAAAAAAAATGGTTTGAATTTGGGCAACCATGCTTGCTAGCCTTGAAGGTAAAAGAAAGCTTTTTCCATACACCCAGACTGGACCTCTCTTGTTTTAATTTATGTTCCTTGTATCTCCCACCATGTACCACTGTGAACCATAGAATCATAGAATATCTTGAGTTGGTAGGGTTCCATACTCTCCCCATGGAGTCCAACTTCCTGCTCCCTGCAGGACTACTAGAACTAATTCCTGTGAGTAAGACCATTGTCCAGATGGTCCTTGAATTCTGACAGGCTTGGTGCCACAATCACTTCCCTGGGGAGTTTGTTCCATGGACTGACCACCCTCTCTTAGAAAAAGAACCTTTTCCTAATGACCAGTCTGAACTTCCCCTGACACAGAGACTGTGTCTCTCTTCTTGTTCTCACGGGGCAAGTGCTTCAGCCCTCGTCTGTCCTGATGGCCCCATGATGAACTCGCTCCACTTTGTTGGTATTTTGCTTGTGTTGGGCAGAAGGAGTGCCCAAAACCAGATGTCCAGGTGTGATATAATGAGTCCAAAGTAGAGAAGGGTAGTTACTTCCCTAATAGACAGGCTGTGCTCCTGTTAATAGAGATCAAGATGTTCTGGGTCTTCCTTGCAAGCCAGGAGACATCTCTAATGAGATCCTCAGTGATGTAACCCATGTAAAACCTAGAGACAGTGGGATTATGCTCCTTTCACCAGCTGAGCTTCAGTGCCCTTGATATTTAGCCTGGCATGTTTATTGTTATAAAAGGGAGGAGGTGCATCTAACATCTAAGAGCAGCTGCTGTCTTTGGCTACTTCACAAGCAACATGTTTTCTCCCATTCTGGCATCATGACCTACAAATCTGTTTGTGTTCTGAACATTTAAAGGTGAAACTATATGATTGTTCTCAAGATAGGTGTCTAATGACCCTTTAAAACCCTCTTCTAGAAGGATTTCCACAAATTGTACAGTCTTTACCCTGGTCATTGTACATCTTCTGACATGGCTGAACAGGCTCCAGAAAGATTATAGCGTTATTGGGATTTTAAAAAATGCTTATGAGAGATGAATTTTTGCTACTCAGTTTTAGAAGTCAATGCAAAAGCCACTACGTTTAGGGGTGATTCATATTTTTACTCCTTCCCTTCAAATGCAGAACCCTGTCCAAATTACCAATAAACATCCTGCCTTTCTCAGGTCTTCAGTTTTTCTAATCAAAGACATTTTCAGAAATGTATTTTCCAGCAAAATTTATACTCCCCTTATTTCAGTAATTAAAATGCAAGAGCATTTCCCATCCAAGGGTGGATCAAGAATTCAGACAGGTCATTGGGCAGGGACCTTAGAAGCCACAGTTAGCTCGGTTTTAGTCAATCTGTGATGTAATTCAAATCTCACAGACTGAATGTAAGTCTTCTGAGGGATCACAGAAGGCTCTTCACAGAGTTTCCCAGGATTCAAGGTACTCTTTTGAAGGCCATTAACAGTGAATACCCTGCTGGCAGACCCACAGGAGTTTGTCAGCATCTACGCTATAATATGAAGTTGTTTCATTCCCATTGATGTTGATGACAGAAGGAGACAGCTGATAATTTCCCTGGCCATTGTGGGTAGCTGAAAACACAGAGGTCTTACATTGACACTGAAAGGACCACAGATATAAGAGCTGGTTAGATCTGGAAACATTTCATCTTCCAGAGTAAAACGGGCTTGCACACCTCCTTCCTTTCTCTTCCTGGTACCCAGCATAGTTCAGTGCCAGTTCACAACCTTCTATTCTAGATATTAAAAGATTTTTTCTTTCCCAGTGACTCACTTCATATGAATTTTTTTCCTGTTGATTTCACTTTTAGTTTTGTTAACTAGTTTTCACATAGTGGCCTCCATAGAAAGTAAAGTATGGTTTGAAAAACATGGCTAAAAACTATTCATCATTACTTCTGGCTTCAGAACAGAAACTTCCAGACTGTCCTACATGAAAAGCTTCAAGTATTTTTACATCTATTGTGTTGCCCTACCTACCCATAATGAGGTATCAGGTGTGCAATGAGAAATGGAGAGCTGTCTATCTAAGTAATAATCAGCAGGAGCAAGGTGGGAAGATCCTGTGCATTACTACACACAGCTACTTCAGAGACTCCCTGAGACATGAAAGAACTGATAAAAATGCTTACTGGTCACTAGTACAACTCATAGTGCACATTCCTGGGTTTTCCTGTTTTAGTTTGGTTTGGTTTAGTTTTTTTTTCCTTGATTAGCTCAAGAAGAAATTTACTTTCTTACTATAAAATAGTATCAAAAAGAAGGTCACCTTCTATGGTGCCTATGTCTTATAGACCAAGGATGACGAGTCATTTCAGTAGCTGTGGTGTTCAAGAATCCACAAATCGAGTAAGATCCAAGAGAGAACTTAGGAGCAAAGAAGTTAAGATAAGAAATGGGTAGTAACATGGCTGATGGGCGCTTCAGTAGCTATTTTCATCTTGTTTATGTTGTGTAACTTGAAGTAAAAAAAAAAAAAAAAACAAAAAAAACAAACTACACCAAAACCCAAAACATAAAATTAGCCGTCATCTTGATTCAGCAACATTCTCAGTGCATCCTTAGCTGAGCATCTACTTAGATCCCACTCATAACTTCTGTAAAACCTACACTAAGCTCATTTTTTGCTTCTGGTTTTACACTGGCAGAAGAACTTGTCACCTCAAAATTTCGTCTGCTTTTTCCAAACATGTACTTTCACCATAAACCTTATATTGACACATCATGACATCAGCCATTTAAAAGGAAACTAAGTCAAGAAGAGTTTTTTCCGTTTCTGAGAGTGTTTAGGAGATGGCTTCTTTTCTCACCATAATTAAAAAAAAAAAAAAAAAGATTGAACACCATTCACTTACCTACAAATGATTCCTCACTGGCTAGTTTGTTCCTTTTAAGGAAGATCATCATCATCATCTTCTGGATGGAACATTATGCTGCTTTTAGAACTGCATGCTTCTTGTCCATAACATAGGTGTATGCATATTGCACCCATATTTGATTCATGGGGTTTCCAAAGAATGACTAAAGTCTGAATCCTTCATCACTTCTTCCATCCATTCATTGGATGACTTCAACTCCTACTTAGGAAAATTGGTAGACCTACAGTCCATAGCATCAGCCTAATAGTTGCTCATCCTTTAGCCAAGTACTATTTACAGGGAAAAAAGTTTTTAGTGTTTGCTCTGCTCTTAGCTAAATATGTTGTAGTTTTTCACATCAGATTTTTATTTATTTTCCTCTTTTTTGAAAGAGTTGGTCCTGACTGGGTGCCCTGGTTCCAGACTTATATACAAGTCAACCCCCTAGAGCTGACCATGCAGTAATTTAAACTGTTAAAATACTACTCCAATCTTGAATCTTAACTTTGTGCTTTCAATGTGTCGTGACGGTAATTTCTGTATGAATAAATACTCAGATGGTGAAAGAGAAGACTCAATAGGAAGAAAAGTCCTTCTTGGTTTGAACCACGATATTCAGGTCAGCATCTACAGCCATCAGACTTCTTCAGAGAAGGTACTGCTTCTTTGAGGCACTACCTGGAGATCATCCAGCTGACAATTCACAGTAACAGGGACCACCTGTCTGCACATGCCAGCTCACACTGCCTCAATGTGCAGAAGTAGTTTCATGCATAGAAAGAAGGGAAGGTGACATAAGGAAGATGCTTGTGTATTTCAAGCTACCTTCTGCACTGGGTGTTCTGACCTTTAGAGAAAGTTAATCATGCCATCTACTTTCACTCTTCATTTAATCTCCCCTTCCCATCTGTTCAGTTTCTCTCAGCTGGAAGCAAGATGAAGAACGAGTACCAGTCAGCTGTCTCAGTGGTCCGCAGCCCACACTTTGGGGCCATTTATTATAAGGCATAAACATCAGTTGTCACCTCTATCATGACTGTTACCACAGTCCATGCCAGATTAGTAGGCAGGAACTGATTTTCTAAATATATGAAAGACAGACAGACAGATATGCAGTATCAGAAGGGACCGTTCTGAACCTTTGAATTGAACTTTGAATAACAAATGCCAGATACCTCAACTCATGTGATAGGTTCAAACCTTCTGCTTGAGTCATAGCATCCCTTTTAGAAAATCTCTTAATCAAGATTTCATTTGATAAGTGCTCCACCCCTATTGCTAAACAAGATGTTCCTAAATAATTACATTCACTATTTAAAAAATACACACTCAGTGTCTTATTTCCACTTTTAAATTTGTCAAATATCTCCTTTCAGCCAGACGAAAACATCAAGCTCTTTGGGTTCTTTTTCTATATTAAAAAAAAAAAAAAATTAAAAAAAAAAATTAAAATTCTTTTAGACATTATTTCCAGATTATGGCCAGAAGAATGTGTAACCTTCTTTTCAATAAACTCTCAGTTTTCATTGCTTGACTTAGAATTATTCTTGTAGTTCTGAATAGTGCTTAGAACTTATTTTTTGTACAGAAATCACCAGAACTAAATGTATCATTCCAGTAAGGATCTTTCCTGAACCATACTCAGAGGTGACATCACCTTGCTCCTTCTAGAGGATATTCCCCAGAGACCAGCTTCATCCTAAGACTGTACTCAGTCTTGGGACTTTGAGTATTTCAACATATTCCTGAAAGCTTGTGTATTTGGCTGCTATCGTGACATCCATGTTCATCTTAGAAGCAGTTTTGTAGTGAAGATCTTCCCTTTGTATAACTGACCCAATTGCTTTTTCTTGCAGATACTTAAATTTGCATTTGATTCGGTTAATATGAACACACTTTAACTGAGTCCAGCCTATGCAGTGACCCAGGTCAACATGACTTACTTCTGTCATTATTTATTACTTTACCATTTGTGTATGACTGGAAAATTTTACCAGTAATTACCTTAGATGTCTTCCAGAAAATGTTGAAAGAAACTGAGTAGCACAGAGAATTCAACATGCTCCTTGAGGAGCCTGCTAGAAACTCCTCAATATTCTAAGTCACAATTTACAGTATTTTTTGCGTGGTTTATCTATTATCCAATTTTTAAGAAGCTTGATAAGGGCTGCCTTCATTTTCTATAAAGAAGTGCTCTCTCAGATACTCTAGAAAAGTTTAAGTATACTCTATGAAACCTTACTTTATTAATCAAACTTGCAATTTCTTGTAACCAGGTTAATTTGATGGATTCTATTTTCCGTGAAAACATGAGGTACTAATTGTACACCTTTCAATTCTTTGTCATATCATCTCATATAAAAATTTTCATCGGTTTATTTAGGCTTATGAAAGATTAATTACGTTTACCAGGTCATCTAGTCTACATCCTTAAAAATTAACAACAGATTTTCTTTTTCTGGAGCACTTTGAAGGTTTTCTAGCATTCCATAAATTTCTAAAATGAATGTTAATTGTTTAGTAGATTTCTGAGCCAATTCTTCAAATATTCTGAGATTGCAATTATCTCATCCTACAGACGTGAAACATTTAATAGCAGTTGTTTCGCATAGTCATTGGTTACTGACATTTCATACATTAAAAAAATGTGTGGATGGATGTAGGATGGATGGATGGATGGGATGGCTAAGTGGATAGACGGACCTCACTTGGACATGATTAAACATCAGTTGAAGGTTAAATATTCCAAAAAGTCATCTAAACCTATTAGACATGGGAAAACAGCTGAAGTGCTATGCCCTTGATCTGCAGAGGTACTCCTTTATTGAGTATTCCAGTACCCATAAATCACCTTTCAATACAACACCTTCCAATGCACACATACATTATAGAGCTACTTACATACAGATTGTATCCTGAAATTCTTTACAGCGCTAAAAAATTGCAAGACAGCAGCTAGTACATCGTGTAAAGAACATAGCAAGGTAAAGACCTTGCAAGGCAATTAAAGGAAAACCTCCATTCTCTGATAAGACTAATAAACATGGAGAATGAGAAACTGAGCAATGTTAGGAATGAAATGGACTGGAAGTGATGAGAGGTAGGTGGCCAGATCCCAATGGGGGGAGAAGGGCAGGAGATCCTCCCCAGCACCCCTCCCACAGAAAAGACTCCTGTGATTTGAACACTTCATCACTGCCTTCCCCAGCAGAAAATGCCTTCCTGACATTCCTAGATGTCACACTTCACTGGTTAGCAACAAAAGTAAGGAAGCTGTTGCTGTTCTGTTATTCTCATTTCCCTCTACTGAGATGAACAGGGGTTGAATGATAAGAGGGAGAAGTTTAGAACAATAAGATCCTCTCCTTAGCTAGAGACTTTCATAACTGGAAGAACAAGAAGTGCCAAAAAAGATCCCTCATTTCAGTCAGACAAATACACTGACAGAAAAAAAAAAAAACAGAAAAAATACAAAACCAGAAAAAAAATGTATCTCTGGTGTATAAAAGCTGATATGCACCAATGTCTATTTGTTTCTGTTGCAATCTCTTTCAAAGTGCATCTCTGAGATTGTAGTTTTGTGCAGCAGTGTCTGGAACATAGATCAAATAACTCTTTCCAGTTTTAAGATAAATTAAATATTTGTTTCTTTGAGGTCCTTTTTTCCTTTCCACTGCCTGAGACCAGCCGAGTTACATGAGTGGACCTGATGCAGGGCTATCTGCCCCAGTTCAGGAATCTGGATCAAAAGCTTGCATTTGGATCTGTCATTTACCATGATATTGACTTGTCATTTAAGGGACTTTCAGTGTAGTTACCAAGCATTGGGCTTTATCCAGAAGAAAGCTTCTGCTGAAGAGAAGCAACATCCAACCTGGTAGCAGATCACCAAAGACTGTTTTGCACATTAACGGCTAATTCTCCTTGCAGCATGCAAAAAGAAACAGAAAATTCAGGAAGACCAAGTAGGGATCCATGGGAACGTAACGATGTACTCATTCAGGACTGCACTTAGTGTACAAACTAATTCATGACCACACAGAGATATTACTCACTATGAATGAAAAGTTTACAGTTGCAAAACCATCATCAAATGCAGTCTGACATAAATTGCTAATTCCCTTCTTTACCATCTCATCTGATTAAAACAGAAAAAGAGACCTTGAGTAATACCAGTTACATAAAGCCAATGGTGATCATGCAAGTGTCCTAAGAAGGTCACGAAGCTCATGCCCCACCACCAAGACTTCCTGTGGAAGAATACCTTCCTGGAAGATGCTGTGCAGAATCAGGAAGATAGGATGGATGTCTTGAGCTGCAGTTATAGCAGAATTCTTCATTCTTTGTTGCTTTGATTTATTAGAATAGCTTTTTTACATAATCCTGGGGTGGGGGAAGAGGAAGAGAAAAAAAGAAAGAAAAAAAAAGAAAGAAAAAGAAACAACAACCCCCTATAAAACAGATTTATCACAAAATCCTGTCCTCCTACCAACCATCTTCAGACCAGAACATATATTTCTCTGATTATTAATTAACTGATGCACAGAAACAGCTTCAAGCTTTTTAACCTCTCCCTTTCGCTTTTGTCCTTCAAGAGCACAGATGACAATGCAGGGGTGGTGTTCAAAACACAGACAGTTTCTTGAGCAACTGTAGTACTATCGTCATGCTTTGAGACTTACAGTTTTAGGTTCAAACACTAAAGCCATTGAGAAAGCAAGTATCTAAATTATTTTTGCAGTACATACATTCAGTTCCTAGTCACACATATTTAAATCTGGCACAGCACCGTTAATATCGCTGACATTGACCTGGCAACACCAAGATGGTTAATGGCCAGCAGTGCCCATAAAACCAACAAAACTTCATGTAATCCACCAGTAAGTATCTGACCTGAAAAAAAAAAAAAAATATAATATCATGAGTACAGGTTGTCTGTCTATCTGCCTGTCCCTTAGCACATCTAAACTTTCAGGTTATGCCATAGCTTTTTTTTTTTCTTTTTAGAGTCCATCCAAATACTTTCAACAATATGAAATGCAACTCCACATAACAAGAAGGGGGAGAGTGAAATGCACCAACAACTTCTGAGTGTATCAAGCCACCTGAAACTAGAATAGCAAAATGAAGCTAGAGGAATTTGCTGCTTTGTCCATAGGATGTGCTCACAAGGAAAAAGGATAATGATTGGCATTTCTCCTCCTCCTCCTCCTCCTCCTGCTCTCTCCCCAGACTTCTCACTCTGGCCTCCCACCTTAGGCAGTTAGCCAGTGAAGATTTTTATATTACAGCAGTTGATAACAGGAAAACTAAGGGGAAAAAAAAAAAAAAAAAAAAAAAAAGACTTGCAAGTCTGGTCCAAATCTATAGAAAACGAGTACCAATTGCACCAGGCTACAACTCCCAGCTTCATTATCTGATCTAAATGAAATATGGTGAGCAAATGCACTTGTGATCTCTCTTATTAGTCCCATTTGTTAAAATGCTGTATTATTTACAGCTTTGCACAAATGAGGAAATGGCCTTAGAATTCCACCTGAAAAGCAAAGCGATGATAAAACTACTGTAGCTTTGTGAACTTGCAGGTTCTTGCAGAGATACAACTATATCAGCACCCCAGCACCAGGGTTTATCACCCAATTAAAGGCCTAATCTTGGCCAAAGTAGACAAATAGTAGATTTCTAGCATATTTGGCATCATTTCTGGTGGGGTTTGCATGCAGGAGGAGTTTGATTCATCAAGTAATATCACTTTGGGGAGTGACTCACCCAAGTACTAGCCAGTTAACAACATCCTACCTTGAGATGTTAGTTCCAACTGCAGAACTAGGTAAATCCCATAATAGAGGTACCTGGATTTAAGCTAGGTGCCTGCTCTTATTGCAGCAGGCACTGGTCCCTGCTGCATAGCCAGTGGGGTGTGATTCATCTGAGCACAGCTAGACGTGTCCTGAAAAAGGAGAAATCATATCCTACAGTCCACTGACTGTTGGCTAGACCTCCACTGATTATTTTATGATCCCAAGGTGATTTCCTCACAAATGGATGCACATGTAGAGGTACATTGAAACAGGACAAGTTACAAGTGCAGAAATCAAAGTTCCCAGGCAAGGTAGGTTCTCTAAAGACATGATATAAGCAGTTATCCAGCTGCAGCCAACTCAGCTTTGATATTTGGTAGCTGTGTATATATTACTAAAGTAAATATACCTGGCACTTCTCCCTAACACTGGGGCCAGCTGGCACAGAATGACCCACACCCAAACTATTAGTTCTTTTACTTTCCAGAATATCATGGCCACATCCAAGCTTACTACTGAAAACAGCCTCTGTTTTGTGCTAATAATCTGACTTTGTCCAGGAATCATTTAGAATTAGGCACAAGCCAAAACTATGTCAAAGACCTTTCTAAAAATTCAGTGGTACTAATGACTGTGTTCCAGTTCCTCTGAACTTCTCTGGCACAGTTTTAGTTCACTGTTATAAGTTAAGCTGGTGGATCTTGGACAAGAGTTTTATCAATCCAGAGGTGATTTTAAAAAGAACTGGCTTTCACTACATCCAATTTTCAAAGGTGTGGGATAGCTAGACAGCATATTCTAAGTTGAAGCTAAAGTAAAGTATTTCCAAGAGAGCTTCCAGAAGTATTTAAAAACTGAATTAACTCAGGTGAAATCAGGAAGTTTTTAGTTTGTTCCTTTGCTGAGATCAAATCGTAAGACCTTATTGACTGATAGATTACCCAACTAGTCAAATGTAAACTGGGAATATTACCAGGAGCTTTCTGGCTAAGAAGTAACTGCAAAAGCAGGTCCATCACCTCTGAATAACACCCCAGCTCATTACTCACCAGAACTAGCCAATGTTTTGTCTTAGAGATTGATGACTGCTGTGATACTTGAGCAACACTTTTGCTCACATCTTCAGCGCTGCAGTGTTGGTACCTTCACATCCAGGTGGCTGTCAGGAAAACTGCATGGGCAGCCAGTTATTTGGAGCCTTGTTGTCAAGAGGGATGCCTGTTTATTGCATGGACATCCTTCTAAAACTTCTCCCATAACCCAGTAAACCTGTTGCCTATCTTTGAGGCTAAAACCAGAGATTTTATGACCTTTCATAAACTTATGTTATTAGCCAAAGGCAGGGAGTGTAGCTATAACATGAGAGAGGGTGTGCTTGCACGTGTGTATGCGTGTCCGTTTCAAATGCAAGTCATTCCGTGTCCTCTGTGAGACTTGCTTTCATGGAGGAACTAGACCAGGGACGAGGTGCTGCTGAACACATTCACACTACAGCCCAAGGCTGCAAGCCATGTCTGGTACTGTTGTCAGGAGCAGGTGCATACCTGGCAGCAAATGCTCAGCATTAACTTTTTGAGGGACTCTCAAACTGTCTCTTCATTTCAGCCTGTCTGTAGAGAGACTGTATTTCTAGGGTTGATTTGTGCTGTCAGAGCTTTGCAGGGGTGGGATAACAGATGGCTTTGTCTGGAGTGCAGGCTGGTCCAGCCTAGTCTTACCTGGGTTTTGTGCTCATAAATTTTGTTGGCACACAGGGACATTTCTGGCAAAGGTAGGAAAGGCAATTCTTATACAATGTGATGGCTCCCTGCCTCACTAATATCTCAGACCCATGGTCACTCCAGCTAAAGTCATACACAGTCTGGGCAAGTGAGGCCTTTTCCTGTAGATAACATCACACACATACAA
>NW_008594760.1:0-2014 GCF_000691845.1 Merops nubicus | reverse complement strand
CCCGCGGGGTGTTTGCACGCTGGGATCGGCCGCGGGGGTGATGGGGAGGGGGATGTGTGGGGGTGAACGGGGTGTATCTGTACCCAGAGATGCCGGGTGTGGGTGAGGAGGGTATATCTGCACCCAGGGGTGTGGGGGTGTCGGTGAACAGGGTGTATCTGGACCCAGGGGTGTGGAGGTGTTGGTGAACAGAGTGTATCTGCACCTAGGCATGCTGGGTGTGGGTGAAGGGGGTGCATCTGCACCCGGAGATGTGGGGTTGTTGGTGCGGAGGGTGTATGTGCACCCAGGGATGCTGGATGTGGATGGGGGTGTTGGTGAGGAGGGTGTATCTGCACCCGGGGATAGGGTCTGTGAGTGCCTGTGTTGGTGAACAGGGTCTATGTGAAGCCAGAGATGCTGTCTGTGGATGTGGGTGTTGATGAGGAGTGTGTATCTGCACCCAGAGATGCTGTGTGTGGGTGTGGATGTTGTTGAGGAGGGTGTATCTGCACCCAGGCATGAGGGGTGTGAATGCCCATGTTAGTGAACAGGGTCTATCTGCACCCAGAGATTCTGTGTGTGGGTGTTGGTGGGGAGGGTATATCTGCGCCCAGGGATGGAGCGCATGTGTCGGCAGGGCAGTTGTTGGTGTTTAAGGGTGTGTTTGGGCACAGAGATGGGGGATTTGAGACTGTGTGTGGTGATGAGCAGGGTGTAGCTGCACCCAGGGCTGGGGAGGGTGTTGGCAGGGGTGTGTTGATGTGCAGGGTGTATTTGCAGGCAGGGATGGAGCCACTGCATGGCTGTGTTGGTGGAGAAGGGTGTATCTGCACCCAGGGAGGGCTGGGGTGGGTTGTGTGGTGGCTGGAGGGTGTATTTTTCCATCCTGGGTTTGTCTGTGTGGGGGTGTTGTGTGCATGGGGGTGTGCAGGACAGTGGCTGTGGCTGTTGTGTGGGCGTGGGTGGGTGTGTGGGTGCTCACGAGGACTCCGGGCTCGGGGTGTGCAGAGGGAGGGGTGTCGCGTGCGGTTGTCCCCAGGGCTGGGCACGTGGGTGTGCAGTCGTGCCAGGACGGGTGTGCGGTTGTGCGTGAGGGTGCATGGGTACGAGCGGCGTGCCAGCTGTGGAGGTGTACAGTTGTGTTCCGGGGATGCTGAGGCGAGAGTGTGGCTGTGGAGGTGTGTGTGTGCACCGAGGATGCTGTGTGGGGATCTTCGGTTGTGCTTGGAGGCATGCGGCTGTAGGGGATACGTGGTTGTGCGTGGGGATGTGCCGGGATGGTCATGCGCCTCTGCGGGGTTGTGTGGTGGGGTGACTGTCCCCAGGCCAGCTGTGTCCCCTCGCTGTGAGGGCTCTGGCAGGGTGTTGCCATGATGGCAGGGCGTTCCTGTGATGGGTGATGCCTGTACCCGCGCTGGGTGTTGGCTGCCTAGAGACCCCCAGGGTGATGCGGACACCACTCTCCCATGGGCGCCCGCTGCTCCAGTGTCACCCAGCACCTCCATCTCCGCGGCTTGAGGGATGCTTCGACTGTTGGGTGCGAGGAGGTGGAGGAGGGTGACACTGAGGAAGAAGTGAGGGCCAGAAGTGACCCTGTCCGATGGGACACCTTCCCCAGCAGTGATTCACCAGTGCCTGGGCTGTTGGGTGGGTCTAAATTCGGGGGGGGACTGTGCCCAAGACATCAGGCAGTGGTTTGGCAGCCAGTGGTGACCCCCTTGGGCTGTTGCTCACCGGTGGTTTGGCCACTGGGTGCTGTAGCTGGGGCTTCGGGGGGCACCTGTGGGTGACAGTGACTGGTGGGTGCTGGCACATCCCAGACATGGTCTCCTGTGACCCTTGGGGTGTATGAGGACTTGTGGGGGGGACACGGGTGGGAGCCGAGGGGAGGTGTGGGTGCTATGGGTGTGCAAAGGTGGGTGGTAGGAAACAGTTGAGCAGCAGGACCACCCAAAAAAAGCTGGGGATCCCTCCTCCCGGGCGCAGCAGGGATGTGGGCGCCAAGGGGATGTCAGCGCTCAGGGTGCCCTGG
>NW_008594759.1:0-242 GCF_000691845.1 Merops nubicus | reverse complement strand
TAGAGGGGTCTATATAGACGTATACAGGCCTATAGAGATCCTGTAGAGACCCCAGAGAGGCCTATGTGGACCTATAGAGACCTATAGAGGCCTAGAGAGACCCTATAGGGAACCTATGGGGGCCTATAGAGACTTACAGAGACCTATAGTGACCTATCGAGACTCTATAAAGAACCTATAGAGGCCTATAGAGAATCTATAGGGGCCTATAGAGAACCTATAGAGGCCCTATAGGGAACCTA
>NW_008594758.1:0-716 GCF_000691845.1 Merops nubicus | reverse complement strand
GGGGAAAAAAAAAAGGTCTGTTTGCATCAATAGGGTAGGAGTGAACCTTATCGGGACAATCTCCCTCCAACCTGGCTTGTAAGCTCTTTGGTCTGTCCCCAGGGCTCTCCAGCTGCAGAGGTCTCCTGGGGAGCCCTGGAGTGAGGGGACAGCATCCCCTGGGCAGGTAGTTCACCCGCTGACACAGCTGGAGGTCTCTTGGGGAACTTGTGAAAAGACTTTTCTCCCCTTTTTTAAAGCTGTGGAGGGAGATAGAGCCTGCTAAAATAAGGACCTGACCAGAACAAGCCTGAGTGAAGTCCAGCTGAGCAACACGTGGTGTTCAGCCATTTTCTAGACCGAGCTTTCCCAATGTTACAGCTGACACTGAAATCATCAACCCAGCTTTTAGTTGTGGAGAATTCCCTCAAAAGGGTTCAGGAGGAAACGTGACGTCACATGACGTCTGCAAGTGTTTGTCCTGGGCAGCCAGGTGGGACCTGTGGGCACTGAGCTGGCAGCAGTGGCTTGGCTGGGAAAGGGGGTGCTGGTTTTGTGGGGTGGTTGTTGACAGCGATTTGGGAGGGTGCTGCTTGAGGTGGAGGAGAGGAGCACAGCCCTGCACCCCTTTGAAGCCCCTGGGACCCTCTCACTCAGCGCAGTGTGCATCAGCCTGGCTGCCCTGCTGGGAACCAAGCTCTGTATCTGATATTGGGCTCTGGGTGCAGCGTTTCCAT
>NW_008594757.1:0-902 GCF_000691845.1 Merops nubicus | reverse complement strand
GGGATGTGGAGAACTTGGACACATTGGTCATGGGGACTTGGGGGACTTGGAGAACTTGGACATGGTGGCCATGTCCACTTTGGGGATGTGGAGAACTTGGACACCGTGGCCATGTCCACTGTGGGAATGTGGAGAACTTGGACACGTTGGTCATGTCCACCATGGGGACATGGAGACCTTGGACATGGTGGCCATGTCCACCTGGGGACATGCAGAGCTGGGACATGGAGACCACCAGGGACATGTTGGCCATGTCCAGTTGAGGGGTGTGGAAGAAGGGGACATAGAGAGTGGGGGTGTGGGCGGGAGGGAGATGGGGAGACCTGGGACACGGTGGGCACATCTACTTGGGGGGTGTGGAGAGCAGGGATGTAGGAGGGGATGTGGTGGAGATGTCCAGCTGGGGGGACACTGAGACCTGGGGGTCCTGGAGACTGAAGACACGGTGTGCAGGGGGACGTGAAGACCTGGGAAGGTGGGGACGTGGAGATGGGGCACCTGGTGGGCAAGGGGCTGAGATAGGCAGGGGGGGGCCTGTCCAAAGTGGGGACACGGAGACCTGAGGCATGAGGGCCATGGAGACAGGGGACACGATGGGCATGGAGATGGGGGTCATGCCAGGGAAGGGGACACCTGGGGGACGTGGAGACCTGGGACACGGTGTGCAGAGGGACACGGGCACCTGGGAGGTAGGAGGCACGGAGGCAGGAGATGTGGTGGGCACGGAGATGAGTGGCATCTGAGGGAAAGGGACGCGTTGGCCACGTCCACGTGGGGAACCCGGAGACCCACGGGCACCCCCGGGGCTCCCCCCCGACCCATGCCAACCTCTTCCACCTTCTCGCAGCTGAACTACCTGGGACCTCCCTTCAATGAACCCGACTTCAACCCCCCGCGCCTGG
>NW_008594756.1:1264-5507 GCF_000691845.1 Merops nubicus | reverse complement strand
ACTGATATGGGGTAAGAATAGTAATAGGAAATAATGAATATACATATAAAGAATTTTAGAATATAGAACACAGGACCATATAGCTTAAGAGGAAAAGAAACAGCTAACAGATTAAAAAGTTTGCTTTCTCTTGCTATCAAGGACTTATTTACAGACAGAACAGACATTCTAACCTTATCTAAATAAAAGCAACCCTGAGAAGAACACTCAACCATGAAAAGGGCACTCCCACCTCATCTAGAAGGCAACCATAAGGAACAAGAATTAGAAAACAGGATGGCACCCAACACAAAAACATCGATAAATCCCCTTGCTGAAGAGAAATAGATGGTAAACAAGGACACAAATTAGCTCAAACTGATAAAGACATTACAAGCTTGCAAAGTCGTCGCATTCCAGGGAAAGGGTGAAGAGTACACTGCGAGGAAGACATACCGCCTTCCTCTCAAAGACCACCGAAGACCCCTGCCCATAATTTCTGAAAAGATCTGTGCAAACGCGAAGGACTGATAAGCTAATTAGCATACAAAGCAGGAGTAGGCAGGGTTAGGTAATGAATATGTATAGGTGTCACGTGAATATGTATTATTTAACTGTATAAATGTGGGATAGCTTGCCTTCTCGGTTATGCACGTTTGTGGTGGAGCGATCCCCTGCGCATCTGTGCACAATAAACATACCTACTTTATAACTTTCAAGTTATAGAGTCTATTTCTGTACGTTACCACTGCATTGGTCTGTCCTGGGGACGCAGGCCTTAAAGGGCACAAGCTGAGCAATACGTGTCTTTTCAGGGATAGTGATGGGGGGGTGAGTGTGGAAACCACAGCACAAATCTGGCCTGACACGGTGGGAGTGTCCAGGGATGGCTTTGGAGCAAGCTGTATACTCATCAGCACAGGCTCTGGGCTGCCGCTTCACCCCCTTGCCACAGTACAAAAGGTGGAGGGGGGGCTGTGGGCACTGGAGTGGAGGGAGGCACGGTGACAGGCACTGCGCTGCAGGGAGGCGGAGGGAGCTGAAGTGCCGGGCCAGAAGGTGGCATTGGGGCCGTGGACGGCTCCGCAGGTGGGTTCGCAGGCTCCTGTGCCGAAGCCACGGATGGAAGAGAAGTAGCCGAGGGAAAAGAACTTTTGGTGGCACCAACCATTCTTGGTGGAGGTTGCACCGCAGCCATCTGCGATGTGGGGGAGGAAGGGGCCAGAGGGGCAAAGTGGGTGGGACACTCAGCAAGTGCCAGTTGCTGTTCACTTAAAGAAAGCCTCATAACTGTTCAGTGGGCGAAGGATATTTTGGCACAACAAAGTCACGAAGTGAAGGATAATTGGGAGGGATGTAGTCGTGGGGTGAGTGGTATAATTTTTGCACAGTTCCCACAGCCCCAGCAGGTCCAAGCAGAGCCAGGGGCATGCCGCTCACGTCTCTCACAGTCACCCCAAATTCCAGCAAAGCGGTGTCCTCTAAAAGCTCACCCTCTTCCCCCTCTAAGCTGGCCATCTCCCCTTCTTCTGTCCACTGGTGTAATGCTTGAAAAAGAGTTCCTCAGACAGATACCAACCAAGACGCATCTCTGTCTCTGCCTAGGATTTCTTCCTACAGTCTGCTTCCTAGGGACACCCAGGTCATTAAGCTGAGTGCAGCGTCAGAGTCAGCTGGAAAGGCATGAGCTTCCGCCCAATGGAGGAGATGGCATAGGGAACGATCAGGGATTACAACTCCTGTACAGGAGAAAACATTCTTCCATGCAGCAAGCATGGACTGTTGCTCTTTCATTAGCTGGTTCCCCATGTTGGAAAACCTTTGTCTTAGTTCCCTAACAGCCACTGCTTTGCGGTTGAACGATCCTGCCTGGGTGCGACCGTCCCTGCCGGTACTGATCTCACTTTGCTAGGGGAGACCACCCCACCAGTCAGCTCAGACTGCCTGGATTTCCCCCTCGATCCCAGGCGCCATGTTTACCTCAACGGGGACGTGGGTTAAGTTGTGTGTCAAGACCCCCAGCCCCATGCGGGGAGTGGGGGAGGGTGTGTAACCAAAGTTATCCGCAACAAGTTGCATCACATCGGGGTCACCAGATGTCATTGTAGAGGCGGTCAAGATACGACAAACTCCAATATCAGAAGGTGAAGGAATAACACACACTTCATTACAGTAAGCACCTTTTATACATTCCTTGGATTGTTGACATTCGTGTTGCAGGTTTATTGGCTACTAAGTTGCTATGGTACATTCATTGGTCCCTGAACCCAAACATTCAGCAAAAGCTAAGATGCAGAGTGTTTATCATTCCAGTCTCACAGTTCAAGCTAGCTCAGTGTGTCAGAAAGTAGACTCTCATGGACAGTACCTGCAGCTTGCTGACTACAGCTAACAGTGGAAAATAACCTCAGATCAGACTGTCAGCATTCACAACCTGTATACATTTTTCCCAAGTCTTAGTAGCTATCAGGATGTTGTCTACATACTGCAATTTTGTTCCTTCTGAGTTGTCTTTCCTCTAAGTTTCAGTTCTTTGGCAAGTTGATTTCCAAAGATTGTCAGACTGTTCTTAAATCCTTGAGGCAATACAGTCCATGTTAGCTGAGTTTTTTCATCCTGTCATCGGGCTTTCCCATTCAAAGGCAAAAATGGACCTGCTACTTTCCTCTAAAGGTATACAAAAACCACCCACATCCTTTAAATCAAGCACTGTAAACCATTTGTTTTTCTTTAAGTGAGGTGAGCAGAGTATATGGGTTTGCTACCACATAGTGTGTATCCTCTACAATTTGATTTATTGCTCTAAAACCTTAAACCAACCTATATTCTTCACTATGAGGTTTCTTAACTGGCAGAATAGGGTTATTATATTCAGCTTCACATTAGATTAACAATGCATAATTTAAAACTTAATTAATTAATCTTTCTATCCCCTTTCTGGCCTCTAATTTAATAGGATATGGTTTATACCTTACTTGTTTAGCTTCTGTCTTCAATGTTATTTTAATGGTTTTGCCACTTTAGTTCTTCCAGGCACCTTGCCAGCCCATACCATGGGAAATACTGCATCTTCTATGTCTTTGGGTATTTCTGTTGTATAAATTTCTCCTGTAACATAAAAATTTCACCCACCTTCGATTCTGGAATTAACAATTGTACATCTCTGTCTTTAAAAAAAAAAAAAAAAAAAAATTGTGCTCCAAGTTTATGTAACAAATATTTTTCTAACAAGGGTATTGGAAATTCTGGCAAATACAGAAATTCATGGGTTAAAGAATGCCTTCCAAATTTAAAATCAGTTTCAAAAATGGTCTGTTTTCTTGTTTTCCTGTGGCACCAATAACATTAACTGCTTTATTTCCAACTGCACTCTTGTGTGTGTTCAGTACAGAATAAGTTGCCCCTGTATCAATTAAAAATTCTACTTTATCAGTCCCCAGCTTTAAAAAAAAAAAAAAAAAAAGTTTGCATTTTATGTGAAGTGCTGGGATTTAAACCCCCATCCCTGAATCAGGGTTGACATATGGATGATGTCCACAACCAGGCAGGAAAGACCTTCCTGATTGGTTTTCACCCAGGGCCTGGCCAGCCTTGGATGGGAACCAATTAGGAGATCACCAAAAGGTGCCCCCACCTTTGGCATTAACATCAGGTGCCTTGCCTGCAAGTTAACAGCATAAAAAGCCGGCTTGGCCTGGGGTGGTCTTGGGGAAACTTACTTATGTAGTAAATATAGTATGTAGGAATTCCAGTGTCTGGAAGGGCCTCTCAGCTGCTCATTGTAGGCAAAGCCTCTAGTGATGTCAGGACATCAGTATGACCAAGAGCAGAGGGAGGAATTTATCCATAATAGTGTGATGTTCCACATACCTTGAGCAATGAGAGAGAGAGAGAGAGTTAGATTACTCTCTCAACCCCTCCCACCTTTAATTCCTGTCATTGGAGGTGTTGATCAGGTGTCCTGATCCATTTGTTGTCACTGGGAATGGCAATAGTCACTGTTTGATTATCATTGGCTGCTATTATCTCAGCAATGCTTGGGCCTGTTGCCCCAGGAGCATGGTACCACACTTTGCCTCCCAGAAACTGGGCCATGGGTGTTCTGCCAATGACCAGGCCCAACAAGAATGATACAGCCAGCAGAAAGAGCCAATAAGTAGGCTGTATTGTAAGCAAAAACATCGTAACATGAATGACCGCTGGGGGTACAAACAAGTCAACCAGCTTGTATATAATTGATGCCACCCCCAACAATCCAACAAAA
>NW_008594756.1:0-915 GCF_000691845.1 Merops nubicus | reverse complement strand
AAGGCAAACTCACCCCCTCTGTATGAAGGGCTGTGGGAATCACCCATATGTCAACCTTAATTCAGGGGCTCAGGGTTCAAACCCCAGCATTTCACATGGGCAACTGTGGTCCCTGAAACTCAATTGGAGATATCGTATAAAAGAAGATCGATGCTTTTGGTCCAACAGGTATGTTCCGATTCATGGTTATAGAGTTTCACACATCCAAGTATAAGGGGCATCCTAAACAAGGTTGGACAGGGTTGACTAAGGTAAGTCCTCCCGCCACTAGAGATGGTGTCATGGTCTGGTAGCAGTAGGTACCAGGTCAGGATATCCGCAACTTTCCCCCCCCCCGCCCTAAGGGACTGGGAAGGATTATAGATGAGGCTGAGACAATCACATGGTGATCATTCCTCCAGGGTAGATCATAAATAGCCCTTTGCCACGCTCAAGAATTATTACCAAGACCAATATTCAATATGTGAGTTTTGTGGTTTATTAAGTGTTTACACTGGTTGGAAATTGAGAGTTCAAAGGTTCAAAATTACCTGTCTTTAAGATGGCATTGACCAGAAGTCTGAGGATGATGGCATCTGTAGTTTTAGGCAACCAAAATGGCTGACCAGAAGTTCGAGGACCTTCTGAGTAACTGCAGCCTTCTGGATAACGTAGTCCACAGTCAAACTGGTGGCTCACAGGACTCAGCAGAGCCTCCGGCAGCAGAAGCCACACTGTCGCTTTAAGCAGAAGCTCAGAGAAGCACCAATAGGCGTGGAATGTGAGGAATGTAAACAGCTGGTGGCTTGGAAAGTTTTCCTGCCGGCTCTGACTCCAGCAGATAGTAGCCAGGAGTGGGGGAGATACGGCCGGGATGGTTTGGCTCAGTGGCGTGTCTGTAAGGATCAGAGTGATCCTTACTTATTTTTCTGGCTT
>NW_008594755.1:0-338 GCF_000691845.1 Merops nubicus | reverse complement strand
GACTTTGGTGCAATTTGGGAGGTGTTGGGGAACTCAAGGGCTTCCCAGAGGGGGCTTGGGGATGAGTTGGGAATCTGGGGGCTCAGGAGGTCCACAGTGTGGTACTTGGGAGAATTTGGGGGGTTCAGAGCCCCCAAAGGGGGTTTGGGAGGAACCAGGGGATTCAGGAGCTCCCCAAGGGGGATTTTGGGGCATTCTTGGAAGCATTGTGCGGTTCTGGGCCCCCCAAAGTGGGTCTGGGGGTATCTGGGGACTGGGGGCCTCCCCAGAGAGGTTTTGGGGGTTTGAGGTGATTTCTGGGGACACTCCCACGGGGGTGGGTGCTGCAGGGGCCCAGG
>NW_008594754.1:0-2540 GCF_000691845.1 Merops nubicus | reverse complement strand
GACCCATCCCTGCAACACTCCCCGCTCCGAGGGCACCGCCAGGAGCAGCTCCACTCCCACGTCCCTACCACTTGCGTGGCCCTGCCTCAGCGCGCTCGGGAGAGCTCAGCTCTGCCCCAGATGCCATCACCAGACTCCAGCCCAGCTCTGCCAAGCCCCACAGCAGCCACAAGCTCTGAGCTCTGGTCCAGGGCAGGACCAGTTTATCATTGTCCTGGGCTCACATTGTATTATAGACTGGTTTGGATGGAAAGGGACCTTCAAGACCATCCAGTCCAACCCCCTGCCCTGAGCAGGGACATCTGCAGCTAGAGCAGGTTGCTCAGAGCCCCGGCCAACCTCACGTGGAATGGTTCCAGGGGTGGGGCAGCGACCACCTCTCTGGGCAGCCTGGGACAGGGGCTCACCACCCTCAGGGTCAAAAATTTCTTCCTCCTATCTGGTCTAAATCTCCCTCTTTTGGTTTCAGATCATTACCCATTGAACTGTCATTCCAACAGGCCCTGCTAGAAAGATTCTCCCCATCTCTCCTGTAGGCCCCCTTTAAATGCAGGAATGTCCCTGCAGCGTGTCCCAGAGAGAGCCGCACCCCACGGGATACCCCAGCCTGGCACAGGCAAGGGAGCCCAGGCTGCCACGGCGACCCCCTCCCTGCCCCACACCCCCCAGCCCCGTACTCTGCGCCTCACCACCGGCACACACGTGCCTCACCATTTGCATATGTACTTACGCACAGGAGTGCGGAGGCAGCAGTAAGAATTTTTAGCTGGTGGAAATCTTGACAGAATATTCTGTAGCGGGCTGCTTGTGTGTCTGTTTGTGTGCTCCCCCAGAACACAACAGTGGTTTAAGTGAACAACGCAGCACAAAGCATAAACAGGACAGATATGTATTATTCATATCATAAAACTAACAGTATTAAGAATACTTGGGTGTTACAGGAATATTTGGGTGGCACAGGAGTATTTAAGTGTTACACACCGTACAAGAGAAAAAAAAGTCCATGGTTATTGTTGGGGGGAAAAAAAGGACATACCGATATTTTCCCTTGAGCCTTTTTTTGCCCTCAGCCCCTTTTGCCACATGCCGTGCAAGTTTGGCATCGCCAGCAAAATCTCCACAGAGGGCCACAGTGCAGGTGCAAAACACACAAGAACTTCGCAATGCATTGAAGAGGATAAAAAGAAATTATGGAAACTTGTTATGTCTTGTCTCCATACTGAGATAGAAGGACAACAAAAGTTTTAAGTGATGTTTATAAAGTTCAGGGTGGTGGAAGGACCCTCCCGTACCCCAGGTCTGCCAAGCACCGAGCCCCGTCCCAGAGCCTCGTGCCCCACACACAGGCAACGCCCAGGGCAGCCCCGAGGTCTCCAGCTCCCACTCCTGCTCGAAGAGCATGGGCTCTGCTGCAGCATCCACATCTGGGAGGGCCTCAGCAAGAGCTGCTTGGCCAGCCCAGCCAACATCGAGCAAGAGCGATTGCAGGTCCCAGGCCAAGGTGCTCTCCGGGAGACAGACTGGGAGAAGGCCAGAGCCTCGCAGAGGTGAGTACCAAAGTCCTCAGCTCCTCTCCTCAGAACCCAAGGCTCTGGCACAAAGACACTACAGGTGGAAGAACACCTGGTATGCCAACACAGCAAGACATTTTCCCACTGTGCCTTGCCACAGGTACCATGGCAAAGCTATCCTTATAACTGATGGTTTCTCACAGATACCTGGCAAAAGTATTCCTTCCATCACTGAAGGAGTATGAGGATCCCTGTCCACAGACATCGAGGCATGAAACAACAGGTACAGTTCCTGTTTAAATCCTGTTTGCTTAAATCCATTGCTCCCTTCACACAGCCCAATTTCCACAGGCACCCCCAGGCAATGCTGTGTACTAGTACCTGTGCAGGCAAACACAGCTCTGGAGTTCCCTGCTTCCTTGACCCAGTTCTGGAAGAGAAGGAGAGTGGCAGACTCTCACTTTTCCAGCAGCTCCCCAAGTCATCAAGGACAAGCCAAATGATAAGCTGAGGTCCAGACACAAGAACACAACCATACAAATCCTACACACTGGCCTGTCCAGCACACCCTGAGCCCAGAGAACAGCCTGGGGTGGAGATGACTTACTACAAATTGTGCTTAACATAGACAATGGAGCACACAGAAAAATGGTGCGCTGAGCATCATGACTAGGTATGTGCAGAGCCATGAGGGTTGATGATACACCCGATTATGCACAGACACACAAGGACCACGAACAGGTAAGTTACCAAAGCAGTGGCACTCCCCACAAAAGTGATGCCGCGCCTCCAGCAGCAGCCCCCCGGCTGCCTACGCGCTCCTGGACCACACCGCAGGTGCCTTTTTTTCCCGCGGGTGCCCGCGCCGCCTCCGTGCACGCTACCGAAAAGCGGGGCTGCTGTCCCCCAGCCACAAACCATGGCCCCTGCTTCCCAGCACGTCTGAGTCGCTGCAAACCACGGCATCTATCCCCAGGCACGCTCGGCTCACTGCAAATCCCAGCCCTTATCCCCCGAAAGAGACACCTG
>NW_008594753.1:0-6564 GCF_000691845.1 Merops nubicus | reverse complement strand
TTTATATATATATCTATTTATATACGTCTATTTATATAGAGAGATATATCTCTCTCTATGGAGATATATATGTAGCTATCTCCAAAGAGGTTCATTGGAGGGACATACCTCTGTGTGTATATGTTGAGTTAAAATTTCTGTCCTCTTTGGTCATGTTTAAATGATATTTAGTGCCAGATTTGTGCACCTGAAAGATAGAGCAGGCTTGGGCACACCATCACATTCCTGTTCAATTAGCAGATCCATGCCAGGTTCATACTGGATTTCTGATTTTGGCTGGCTGTGCAAGAACAGACAATACCCTCTCAGATGTAAAGCTCTGCAAGTGCAAAGAGGTGCCATCAAAACGCCTGGAACAAATTTGAACTGACAGAGTGATTTTTATACCAGATCAGGTCTTTGTGCCCTGTTACTGTGACATGATATGGATTTCCTCTGCCACTGAGCCAGTACCAAGCTGGATTTTTTCTAGCACTGAAGAAGGGCCATATTCAACTGCTTGAGAATGGGATCCACGAGGGTCTAAAGGCTGACACAGAGGGATCTTAAGCAGCTGTTGATAAACAAATCAGCTGAATATACACTGCATGAAAGGGGTGGTTACATGTGTTGGAGAAGGCAATAACAACTCATTCCATGTGCCAAAATTTCTTACTTCATCTAGGTGTTGCAGCTCACCCAGAAAACTTTCATCAATGGGTAAGTGAGAGTTACATTTTATTCTCTTCTTTTCTATAATTTTGTTTCCTGTTTTTATATATATATATATGTATAAAATATGGAAAGAGAAATCTGATGCACAGAACAATGAAGAGCAATAGTAATTTTAAATAGCACTTTTTATCTGATTTGAAATGGGCTAAGTGTTGCAAAAGCAGAGTGCTCCTTTGCAAGCACAATCCAAATGCAAGTAAGCACCTTAATCCTAGCACAAAAGTTGAGGGCTTTGAGGATGTAAAGTGCCAATTCTTTTCAGAGCTCTGGAGCTGGAGACTTCTCTTGCCAGTTTTCACACTGGTGAAACTGTTTTTTCTCTTCCTTTTCATGAAAAGAAAGAATTTTTCATGAAGTTTCATGAACTTGCACTGTTCATTCTCATCATGCAAATTCAGATTGCATGTTGTGATTGAAGACTGTGTTGTTTACTTTGGAAGCATGGCCTGCAAAATTATTGACTGGGTAAAATGTATTTGGGAAACCTGGTTTGTCAGGGAGCACAATGTGCAGCAAATTTGAAATAAGATTAGTGAAGCTGCTAGAGATGAATGGTTTTGATGCTCTCTATTATGCACACAGAGTTCAAATCCTTTTGTCACGCTTGCATAGTTGAAGAATTTGTTGTGTTTTTTATAGCTGTTGAAAATTTTGCTCCCAGGGTAAATCAAGCACATAGTAGTTGTGCTCACAGCTTTAAAACTGTCTTGGTCAAGGTGGCATCTGGTCTTCTCCCCACTGGATTTTTGGTAGGGTCGTGGTAGTGGCTATTCAGCATTTGTTCTTGGGGTGCTTTTCATGCACTGACATGAATGGACTTTACTTGGCAAATTGATTTCTAAGCCAAGCCTCTCTCTCCTCTTATCCATCTCATTGTTTCATGTCCTTGAATCTGTCTTTGCAGGTGTCCAGCAGGTCTTGTAAACAGGTAGTGACAGTAGGCTTATGACTCTATGGTTCAGCTCAGACCACAGCAGTGTTTTCTGACTCTCTCAAGTCTTAAACCCCAAATAAAACATAAGAAATTGTTCTATGTTTTTGTTTATTTCTGGGATGAATGTTTAACACTAATGATCCTCCTAATGTCTGTCCTCCTTCATAGGAGGCTATGGTTTCCTTCAGAAGGAAGGGAGGAAGGAAAGGACCATGTAGTTTTCTTTCTCTGCCCCCTGAAGGACTAAGATTAAAACTTCAACATTTGATTTATTGCATGGTTTTTTGAAGTAATTGACTGCTTCCCCCTGGTCTGTTAGTCCAGTAATTTTATCAAAGGTGGCATTATTCACCCTTGGTAAACCCATGCTGACTGTTCCCATTCACCTTTTTCTTCCTCAAGTCCTCAGAAATGTCTGCCTAGAGGACTTGCTCCATTATTTTCCCAGGTACCCAAAAGAGGCTGATCTTTTGTCCTGGTGGCATCATCTGAAGGTGGTTGTGACACTTTGCCTTTCCTCAGTTGTTAGGAACCTCCCTTTGTCTCCATGACATTTCCAAGAGGATAGAAAGTGGCCTTCAAAGGATGATCACTGGTTCTCTCAGCAGTGTTGAGTGCAGCCCATTGGGTCATGTGGACTTTTATGGGTCAAGACTTCTTAAGTTATCCCTGCTTTATTCTCACGTGCTCCTCCTAGATCTCCTCCTTCAATTCCTTCAAGCATAGAGGGGAGGGAGAACTAGTTAGTGAAGAATGAAGCAAAGCAAGCACTGGGTATCTCAGCCTTACCCACACGTGCTGTCACTGGATCACTGGCTCCAGTTAAAGTGTCTTCTGACCCATCATTTTACTCTTCATGGGGTGGCTGAAGTTCTTCATATTGTCCTTTATGTCCTTCATGAGCATCAACTCTGAGTGTGTGTTAATTTTCCTCAAATCATGCTTCTGAGGCCAGGCACCAAGTCTAAACTCCTTTGTAGCCTAAACACCTCCAGGGAGGAGGCATCTACAACCTCTCTGGGCAAAGTGTTCCAGATGCAGAGAGGATATGACTTCTCAACTCCTGCAAAGGACTTAGGGTTTATTATCTTATTTATTTTAAAGGACTAAGGGCTTGGGACTTTGTGGAGTGGAAGCTTAAAGATACCTCTGCTCTTAACTGTAAAATGAGTGGCAGAGCAGCAGCAAGTGCAACAGTGCCTACGTTTTATTCTAAGGGAAATAGAATTGTAGTAATTTAAATCCTGCTGACCACTGGGGAAGTGAAAATGAGTTCTGTTTTTAGCTTTAGCAGAATTCAGTGTGTAAAAATGCTTACACAATACTAATATGCAAACTGCTTCACTGTGAAAAGAGTTTGGTTTCAGGCTGACTTTTCTGATCTCAGTAGATAAGGATCAGCTGTCAGGAGAGAAAGAGAGATTTTCTTTTTGAAGTGTGCACTTTGTGCTGCTTAGGAGGTGTCTCTTTTATAGCTTTTTTTTTTCCCAAGCCAATAAGTGCATTCAGATGAAGGAACATCAGAGACTCCATCTCTTGAAGACTTGTGTTCCATCCTCTTGATCTCGTGGAATTTTTTGGATGTATCTCTATTCAGCCCAGCTTCTTAACAGACTTCCCTCAACCTTTTGGCTAACTCTGCCAGATGTGACTCTTTTTTTTCCCAGGCTGCCCTCCCCTGGAGACTCAAGATGCACAACAGCACCCCCGAAATCCCCCCTGCGGCTGGAGCCTCCAACGGGACCTGGTCCACACAGCCCCCGAGCTCTGAGTTCTCCCTGGGTGTGTTGGTGCTGCTGGCTGTCCTCATGGTGCTGCTGGCTCTGGTGACCATCCTTGGCAATGCCCTGGTGATCCTTGCCTTCATCCTGGACAGAAACCTCAGGCACAGGAGTAACTATTACTTTCTCAATCTTGCCATTTCGGACTTTGCCGTGGGTAAGTCCCCACCTGGAGGCACGGGCTGCTTTTGTCCTGGGAATCTTAGGAGGAATAATGGGGCTGATTTTCTGGGGTTGTTTCTTCTAAGAGAACTATTTCCTAGCTGCGTGTGTAGGGGGAGGAATGGTGAAAGCTGCATGAAGTGTTTCAGCCTATTAAATCTCAAAATAAGAATGAAAATTGCGTTCTCTTTCATATAAATCATTTCAACGTTGCTTTGTTACTATTCTGTGTGAATATCAGTTGAAGAAAAGAGGTTGTTTGCCACACTTTATGATTTACTTTTGCTCCTCCTGTAAGATTATTTTTTTATCACATCCTTCAGAACATTTGAGAACGTTTTTGATGTCTCAATGCTTGATGGTTGGAATTGATGATCTCGGAGGTCTCTTCCAACCTAAAGGATTCTGTGATTCTATTCTCACCCCATGGGGCAGAACCCAGATGGTGCATGTGCTGGAGCCTCTGCTTTCCTGCTCCAGGCAGACAGTTTTTTCTAGCACTGCCATTTCACACTGCTCAGGTCTTCTGCAAACGCCTGTTTCTTCTCCTATCTTATTTTTTAGTCAAGAGATTTAAATATCTACCTTCTACATCAGTTCTTGTTTGTGGCTGGTGCCTCATGGTGTCTTAAAACAGCTAAGAGGAAATGAGTGCTATCAATGCTATGTTGGCCTATAGACCATGGAAATCTAAGACTTTGTCTCTGGGGTCAGCCAGAAAATGCTTTTTTTTGTCTGAAGCTGCTATGTTGGGGTGTTTTTTAAATTTCTTAGAAGTCTGGGATCTTTCCAGGCATGTGACTCATGTCTTTTGCATCCACTGCTTAGTAAAAGTGAGAATAGTTTCAAATATAAATGCTTAAAGCTTGGTTCCTGCATCTGTATTTATAGCTAAAAGCCATCACTACTCTCTGACACGGTGCCAGACATTGATCCTGTTAATGTTGATGCTGTCATCAGCCACTATAAAAAAAAAAATCAGTGTTTTGTATTAAATTGATGCTGCTTCTCTTTAAGTTTCATGTTAAACAAGCCATGGGTACTGAAAGTGCTGTGTGCATTTCCCTGCTGATATCAATCTGTCAGCTCAGAGGTTTAGTGTCTGTGAGCCACATATCATTCAGGATCTCCTGAGATCTTCATGGACTTGTTAAGAAAATAATAATCTGAGGTGTTTAAAATGGATCCTGAAGCTGCTTTGTAGCCTTCTATTTATCTCTGGTAGATCAGCATCTTCAGGAGTGGAGAATCAGGAATGATGGAGGAATCAGATGTTGCACCAGGTTTTTGAATGACTCTTAGTGGTAAAATGAAGAAGTTGCTGGCTTAAAAATAGGACACAAACACAATTTTCCTATAACAATACTTCAGTAGAAGGCCTTTTGGGCTACAAATAAATGTAATAAACCAAAAAAAAAAAAAGGTTCTGAGTTAATCTTAGCTAGAGAACCAGCATGAGATTAAAACAGCCCTTAAAAATGGATAAGGGTTTGATACCTCTGCTGTGTCTGCTCTATCTCTGCTAGAAGGGATTTCCAACCACAAACTGCCCAATAAATTGTCTCTAGCTTGCAAATGCTAATGAATTTTAGAGTAATAATTTACACTGGCAACATCTGTAGAGGGGTTTAGGGGAAAACTCTGGCACAGATGAAACTCCAGTGGATGTAAAGCCATGAGATGACAAGTGAGAGTGGCACCAGAGTGCTGCAGCACTGGTCATGTACCTTCAGAAGCTCTGAGCTGGTCAGAGTGCAGTGTTCTTCTTTGATCTGCCTTGAGCTCCTTCCCAGCAATCAGCCCACCTAAATACACAGAAAGTTATCCTCAGAGAATGTAAGATTTGGATGTCTAAATTGCACCTTCCCATTGCTAGGTTTGGTTTGTTTCTTTTTAGTGTCTCTACCTGCAGGAGTGTTTGGAGTAGGTGTGAACTGAGTGGGGTCTCTGGTTGCTTTCCACAGGTGCATTCTGCATGCCTCTCTACATCCCTTATGCCCTGACAGGGACGTGGCACTTGGGCAGAGATGTCTGCAAGCTCTGGCTGGTTGTGGACTACCTCGTGTGCACAGCTTCAGTATTTAACATTGTCCTTATCAGCTACGACCGTTTCCTCTCAGTCACCAGAGCTGTAAGTACCCACTTCATACCCTCTCTGATTTGGGCTTGGATATAATATTGAGCATGGGAGGAAAAGGCAGTGGGGCTAGGGTGGTGAGGTGAAGGACACCAAGGAGAATGTCTAGGCATTAAACATGGCCCTGATGCTCCAAATCTTCTCCAGCATCAAGAGTAAATAGGGTAGAGGATGGAGCAAAGGACAGACTGCAGTGACTGCCTGTGGGCATGTGGTAAGAAACCCCAAACTTCAGACACACTGGGTCTCTGCTCTCTGTGGAGCATCCTACCCACTGTTTGTGTGCTTTATGCCTTGGGTCATGCTAAGGATGGGGACCAGCATTTGTCATCAGTCACTCTGTTAGCTCAAGTGGCAAGGAAATGTCAGGGAGAGCTAAAAGTGCCAGCTCTGCAGTGATGCTTGAGAATATCAGTAGGATATAATAGGGTAGAATTTTATTTTTTGTAATGCTAAAAGTGCCAGCTCTGCAGTGATGCTTGAGAATATCAGTAGGATATAATAGGGTAGAATTTTATTTTTGGTAATTATCATTAATTTAACTTATTATAATTGGCTTTTTATGATATTTTATTATTTTATATTAAGGAAAAAGTGGGAAATCAAACCCCAATATATTTTGCACATAAGAAACGTTTCTCTGGAAAGCCAAAGTCTCAGCATTTACCAAGTGCCAGATTCAGATGACCTGTGCAAATGTACCTATGGGTACATTTAATGTTTTTAACAACATTAACACACACTTGTTAATTTTTTGATTGGGTATCTAAGCTCCTAGAGTTACACATTCACCCTGTGAAAGGGATGGAGCAGCAGGTGAGCTACAATGTACCTGC
>NW_008594752.1:9517-14211 GCF_000691845.1 Merops nubicus | reverse complement strand
CTCAGGATTGTCAGCAAACTTGCTGAGTCCTGTCGCCTTCAGTTGCCTAGGTCACTACTAGGTACACCATCAAGCTCCCCTCCAAAAGCACAAATTATCTTCCTTCAAGGGACAAGTAAACATGTCTACGCCTCCACGTTCCATTTCAGTAACAGGTATTTTAACTTAAAAAATAAAATCCCTATGAAAATAAAGAAGGTTAAACTACACGTAACCTTGCTCCTCCACTCAAAACCAGAACAACACCTTCCTAAGGTGCCCATTAGTGCCCTACCAAAACCTCCACCATCCTGGGCTTCGTTGCACTCCAGCACAGGAGCCAGATTTGCACAGCTACACCAAAAGAATCTCCCAGAGGAGCCACTTGCTCCAGCCATGGACACAGGACCCATTCGGCACAGGAACATTGCAAGTTTGCTCACAATCCAAGAAAATTACAGAATACAAAATAAATTTGTCCTAGTCAATGATATTTCACCCTAAGTTGCTATGTAGAGGTGGGTTCCTCAGAAGCAGGGGAGCACAGCAGGGCACCAGCCTCCTTGCTGCTCTGCATTCCAGGGCAACCACACGTGGCCTGAAGGCTACTAACACATCACAGCAACCACCATCAGAGATGATCATGCTGTGCTGGTGCCCCAGCAGGTTACCTTCACATCCTGGCTGTTGAGAGGGTCCAAGAGCTGCTCCTCCAGGGCACGGAGAGACTCTGAAGCCAGCACAAGAAGGCGCTGCAGGATCTGGGGAGGAAAGAAAGCCAGAGGGTGAAACTCTGCGGTCCTGGAGGTAGCAGCAACCCCACTTACCCACCAGGCTGTCAAAGCTTGCTCCAGCACTGGGAGCAGGGAACTGCCCCAAGCCAGCAGCCACCATGAGTCAAGGACAGAGGGCCCAGCTCACCTGTGCTGAGGGTCGCTCTTGGGTCCACATGGAGCTCCACTGGTCTTTGGGGGTGGCGATGAACATGACAGGGAGCCGAGAGCGAGCAGCCACAAACTTGTTCTTGATCTCTGTGCAGTCAGCATCTAGAGAGGGCAGGCAGACAAGTGAGATGCTCTGCCACCGCCCTCCAGCCTCCTCATCCATGTACTGCAGCCCAGAAAAGGGCAGTACAACAGACTTTAGCCTCTCCCAACCTCAGAGCCCATGTGCAACCCAAGCTCCATCTTCTCAGGCTTGCTCTGCTCGCACGCTTTCTTCGACAACTGCCTGCACTAAGTTTTGGAGACAGTATGCAGGGCTAGATGGAGCTTTGCTCTTAAACCCACCCCAGCAGGACCAGACATGGCAAGCACTGAGACTGATGCAGGCTGGGAAACTCACATTGTAAGCTAACAAGACAGTCTGTACCCAAAGAGTTTTCTAGCTTTTTTTTTTTTAATCCTTAAGTGAGGAAAAAATAGCTCTTTGGCCAAAACCAATTCCCATCTAGTTCATTTGAAAAAGCTGGAGGATAGAAAAATAGCACTTTCCACAACCCAATTCTTTCCCACACAGCTTTACCATTTTTCTATAGATCAGCTTTAAAAGCTGTGTGTAGCTATCACCCCCACCACCTGACCACATAAATCTAAGGCAATCCTGTGGTCTCCTCTGGCTCTTGGGGAAAGACAGCACGAATACAAAATATGAAAAAGACAAAACACAGGGAAGTGGACAGGACTGCAGGTCCTCCTGGATGCAGGAGGTAAAAAAACCTGGAGGACTGCAACCCTTTTCCCTTGCAGGTTTTGAAATTAAGGACTAGCAGATCATCACCACGACCTTAGTGGCTCAGTGAGGCTCTCAAAGCAGGCATCTAGCAGGAAGCTTTGAAGCTTTCTGTTCAAGAGCCCAACTGCACAATGAAATGTTTGACCCCAAGAGCCAGGGTAAAGCCTCAACAAAAAATTCTGACTGTGAAGGAGTAGTTTCAAAGACACTACCAAGCCCACTACCACCCAGGTTCCGCACAGATTTCAGCAAGACTGAAATGTCATCACTGAGATCCATGTCTTCAAAGGCAGGCAGGGGGAAGACAACCCACACCACAACCAAGTGCATCCTGAAGCCAAGTTAAGCACGGCAGGACAGGAGTAAGTGAATGGAAAATCTTGCCCCTGGCAGAAGCTGTGTCGCCTCCTTGTGTTCAAGACCCTTGCAGACAGGCGCTGACCATGGAGGGCTCCAAGACCCTCAAGCCACAGCTCTCCTGTGTGCTGCCTGCTCACCTGTGAGGCCAGCGTTCAGGTTGACTATCAGAGGGTTGTTTTTCCAGTCGAAGGTTGCCAGCAAGTCAAGGAAGCGCAGAAACCCCACCTGGGGAGAGCTGCAAGCAAGGCAAAACAGTTCAACACTGGAGTTTGCTACCCTGGCAGCAAGAGCAGGTGGGCTCAGGGATGACTTTGTGATGCTCAGCTCAACACACAGCCCAAGCAGGGATGTCTGCTGTGGTAAAGGGAAGTCTAGGACAAGCATAGGACAATTGTCCTTCTGTGAATCAGAGGAAAGTCTTTCCCCTGGTTCTTCCCTCCCCACATAAAAGAAACCAGCAGAAAGTGAAACACTGCCCATGGTCATCCCATCTCCTAATGCTCTCCCAACTCAGACACCTGGGTTGGAGCAAGGGCAAGGTGGAGGAAGGGCTGCTCCCATCTCCAGCATAGCTCTAAACAACACCAGCTAAGTTCCTGCTGTGGAATAAAAGCCCTAAATCTTCATCAGGTCAGCCTGGGCTCCTTATCCTCACCTGGGTGGCATGAAGGGGGCTGGGTGGAGGAAGAGAAATGCCACAAGGAGGTCCACACACTCCTCAGAGATGTTGTCACTCAGGAGCTGGGCACAGATCCAGCGCTTGGCCAGCCGGCAAGTGCTGCTGAAGACTGGGTGCTGCTGCTGGAGCCTGCAAGGAGGGAGACAAGCCACTGCTCAACCAAAGCGGCCTTCTGACATGCAGCAAGAGAAAAGAAAGGGGCAAAAGGCTGCCAGGAACATGTGTGCAGCATCACAAGCACAGGGCACTCTCTACAGGTGTTCAGATTTCGGGGCCACGCAGGGGAAATGCTGCCACGCCTCTCTAACCACACTGCTCCTTCATACTTGTCTCCCCATATCGGTGATTTCAGATGTGACAACTGGGACAACGAGTGCTGCCCCCACCCACATTTGTCCCTCCCTGAGAACCTCTCTTAAGGTGCATGAAGGGTCACCTTCCAGAGTGAGCTCCTGTCCCCACCATCACCCCGCAACATCCAAAGGCATCTCCACGCTGGCTTGCAGACACACCCCGTGCCCTGGTCCCCAGGCAGCCCCTGCTTCACCTACCCATGCAGGGAGCTGGTTAGATAGGGCAGATCCACCCACATTTGTCCCTCCCTGAGAACCTCTCTTAAGGTGCATGAAGGGTCACCTTCCAGAGTGAGCTCCTGTCCCCACCATCACCCCGCAACATCCAAAGGCATCTCCACGCTGGCTTGCAGACACACCCCGTGCCCTGGTCCCCAGGCAGCCCCTGCTTCACCTACCCATGCAGGGAGCTGGTTAGATAGGGCAGATGCAGCGTCTCCAGCTCCAGCTGCCGAGACTCCTCTGTGTCCTGGTACTTCAGCATCCCTTCTGGGGTGACCACTTCCTTCAGGATCAGTGGCTCACGGTGGTAGGCCACTTGGAGCCGGAAAACGTAGCCATCCTAAGAAGGGGCAGAAGATGAAATCAGGCTTGGTGGTAATGTAAGCAGGCTGGTGTGCTGTGCTACACCTCAGGGACACAACAGCAGCACCTGGCATCAGCACAGCCTCACCATACCTCTTTTCCTAGACCCAAATTCTAGTCCTGTTCAGTGGGACCATTGCCACAGCCCCCTGCCTGCTTTCTCAGTAGCAACTCAGGTCTGGAGAAGGTCCCAGTCACCCCCCTACCTTGTACACGTCGGTGTGAGTGACTGCAGGTCTGCAAACCAGCTGGTGCTGCTGCTGGAGGAGCTCGGCCAGCTGGAGGTGGAAAGCTGCCTTGATGCGCTTGATGGCTTCTTTGTCCTGTGGCCACTGGCCACTGCCTTCCATGTGGCAGATGACTGGGAGCAAAGTGACAACAAAAGGCCAGTGAGCCCCATGCAGAAATGAGGTGCTGGATGGGGGTGCCTGGGACTGAATGTCACAGCAGAGAACAGAAGCTGCAGCTCTGCTCCCACCTGCAGCACACCACTGAAGCAGTAATGGAGCCAGCTTTGCTGCCTGCCTCCATTTGCCCCCACCAAACCAACTCCTGCTCACATCTCCCCTCACTTACTCTTCAAAGGGGCTATGTAGGCTGGGCAGGGCTTCTTCTCTGAGGGAAGCAGCAAATTCTTGGTCCTGTCTCTGGTATGGGAGGAATAAATGGGCTTCATGGGAATGGGAGGGAATACCTGGAAGAGAACAGTCATCCAGAGACTGAGAACAGGGAGCAGAAACCCTGGGGCACCACACATCCCCTCACCCCAAACGTCCCACCCCACAAAGCTCTCTGGAAGGGAGGGCCTAGTCAACTTCTCCACAGCCAAACCCAGGGATAGGACGGTACGGAAGAGGCACCACATCACCCCAAAGGCTCCCCAGAGCCAAAAAGCAGAGTGACAAATTCTCCCCGTCCCCCCAGGGCACCCCCAGCTGCCAGCAGACCCTCCTGCAGAGGCTGTGCCCGGGCACACTCCCGTCCGTGTAGCGCAGGGCGGCGGG
>NW_008594752.1:9277-9498 GCF_000691845.1 Merops nubicus | reverse complement strand
CGGCGTCCCCTGCAGCTTCCACAGCTTGCGGCTCAGGTCGTCGTAGGAGCGGACGACGCTGACCATGGCCTCCTCGCCCGTCCCCGGCGCCTGCAGACACACAGCAGCCCCTCCGGTCATCCCTCCTGCTCCTGCCTGGGGACCCACCTCACCTCCCTCTCGGCCAGCTTCCGAGCAGCCAGCACTGCCACCCCATGGGCCGCTTCTGCCAAGAGCACCCG
>NW_008594752.1:3621-9093 GCF_000691845.1 Merops nubicus | reverse complement strand
CAGCAGCCACAGGCATCCTACAGGTTGCATTTCATGTGGCAAGTGAGATTATTTACTGTAAAAGGCACTAAGGCAGCACCAAGAGCTATACTGCTCGCATCCTCCCTAGGAAGGACTGGAAATAAAGAGATCACACACTGGCAAGGTGAGAGCTCAGCTGCTGCCTCCCCACCAGTGACCCCGATGCCAACAGCGGCGACAGTTGTCTGAGAACTGCACTGACCACATCCCTAGCCAAGGCAGAGCTGTGAAGCACTGTGGCAAAAGCAGAGACAGCAAAGATCCAAAGCGTCACTGGAGCCCTCAGAAGGGCAGAAAAGAAGCACCAAAAGTAGAATTGCTGCTGCCCTTGCTGCTTCCATCTCCCCAGTACAAGGCAGAGTGGCCTAAACAAGGAGGAGGAGGAGCCAAGACCGACCAGGCCGCTCAGCTCAGGTGCGGAACCCAGCCGCAGGCGTGCGGCCAGCCCGGGCTCAGCAGCAGAGCAGCAGCACCCTCTGCGGGGTGAGCCGAGAATGACAGACCCCCGCCCTGCACGGCTCCACGTGGGCTGCACTGCTGTCCTTCATCGTCCCCGTGTCCCTACACCACCTCCACCACGGAGACCTCCCTGTCCGCCTGCCCACAGACAGCTGGACAGGCAGAGACAGACACCCCTGCCCACCACCCGAAGCACAACAGCGAGTTTCTCCTCCACCCCTCAAAGACTGGCAACACCCAGACTCCTGAACGCCCCTCAGGTGCAGGAAAGCACATCCCCCCTCGGCATGGGCTTAGGGGAGCAGGAGTTGGTCAGCTGGGCTCACCCCAGGCTAGCCTGCACAGACACAGCACACAGACTGCCCCACACAACAGGCTGCACAAACTAGCATCTCATCCCAAATCCAACGTGCAGCTCTGCCCCAGACCACAGCTGGTCCTGGTACACATTATTCTTTTAATCAGATTTGCTACTCTTTGCTCTTACAAAGGGGAAAGGCAACAATTTCCTCCTCCATCCAACAACCAGGTAAAAAGCTGGCTTTACCAAATACCAGCAAAGTGGCACCAAAGTGATCATGGCACATTTCCAGGCTCTGATGTTAGAAGCTGGAGAGCAGAAGCAGGCAGGGGGACATTTCCCAGCCTCCAAGATGCATCTTTCCTATCTCAAAGTGACGTTTCTTTGCTTCAGCTGCACATTCAGCTGCAGCACTAAGTAGGGCTTGCTGGCTATGATCTAGTACTTTGCACCATGACAGGAAAGATACTTTTCCTGAGTTTCACAACTGGATCTATGGGATGAGACACAGAATTGTCTAGCCCATGTCTTGAAGGATGCAGAACCTGAAAGGTGCAGTTGGAGGAGCACAGTGGGCAGTGATAAAAGCATTAGATGATGTGGACATAGTGTAGCCAAGCAGAGAGAGGAGGTTAGTGCAATGCTTGCAGGCCAAAATGGGGTGTGGGGGCTGCCAGAGCAATACAACTTCAGCAGCTGTGCCTTGGTTGGCGTGAAAAACTTGGTAAATTCAAGGAGAGCACATGCAGCCCATCAAAGCACCTGCAGGCAGGAATTTTCCTTACCCTTAAAACCTTCTTTTGGGAAACACCCACCAGCCTCAGGGCTACAAAGCTAAAATGGCCTCCCTGTACCCCTCCCCATACTGTCCTTCCCTGAGAAACTCATGCCCCTCAGGGGGAGCAACCATACCTTTTGCCCTGTTCTGATCACAGACTCCAGTAAGGCTCCTGTGTAGCAGATGGAGGATTCAGGAATGTCTGCATGGCTGTTTGGAAGAAAACAAGGCATCAGAGCCACGACACACCAACCCATCCGTCCTGGCGCTGCACGCTGCACTGACAGGCAAGGGTCACCCTCCTCCACACTGAGACTCCTCCCATGCCCAAGTTATCCACCCACAGCAGCCCAGCAACTCGTGCAGCTTCACAGGATTCAAAGTCAAAGCTGCCAGCATGCAGCCTTTCCTCACAAGACCCCTCCTTGAGTTAGAATAAAGAGGCCCAGGGAACCCCTTTGCTCTGTGTGAGAGTGTCTCATTTTTGGCAGAGGATATAAACTGCTATGGGGAGGCTTTCCAGTGATGTAGGGAGACCATGTGAAGCACTATAGGGTCTTGGAGGACTTCATGAAACATCCTGCAAGGTCCAGACAGCTTCTCTTCCAGCTCTGACAAGAACAAGTGTCCCAACGGCCCTCCTTGCCCTTAGCATTACCATCAGCAGACACTACAGCACCATCTGCTTGCCCTCCCCAGCTTCTCTTAGGAAGCAGCTCACACCATCAGGACCACAACTGAAAGGACTTCCAGATTTCAAAGCCAAAATGACCCACAACATCCCCAAAAGCGTGAAGCTGACCATGGAGTTACCAGGGACGTGGCACAAGCCGAGAAAGCGGCAGTGAGCCCCCCACACACAGCTGCAGGACCCCCACTGTTGGCTGCTGCTCAGCATGACTTACAGCTTCAGCAGGTGCCTGACGATCTGCTCAGGAATGAGGCGTTTCTGGCTGATGGTGCTGGCCTCCCAAACCACTGCCTCACAGATGCTGCCATCCTGGAACCGTCGCAGCTCCGACTTCTCCCCCCAGAAGGTCCGGAAGTCCAGGGCCTGCAGGAGGACATTGGCCAAGCCAGGCCAGGGACACGGGTCACCTCAGGGGCCTGCCAAACCACTGCCATGACCGCCCGCAGCCCCACAGCCACAGCACAGCACCAACTTTACTCCACCATACTTGGCACAACCAGGGCTCCCCTCACCTCGGGGTGATCAGCCTGAGGTCCCTTGTCCAGCGTGCTGGCAGCAAATTCAGGAACAAACAGAAGCCCAAACGTCAGGGACCCAACATCCTTGTGTTTTGGGGGCTCAGCGTCAATTGGCCACTGTGGGAAAATGGGGAACATGAAGCACAAGGAGACATGAGGTTGCTGGAGCAGCAGCTGCTGGGGTACTTGGCTGCCAGATGAACTTCCTGCTATGTTCATCCCTCCCCTGCACCCAGCAGTGCCATGAGGGATGTGGTGTCACTGCTGAGCTGCATTACCTCAGGGATCTGGGGCAAGGAGTGAGCCACCAGCAGCGTTCTCCCAGCCAGCCCACGGGTCAGCAACGAGACAATGAAGGGAAGGGCTGCGGCCACGTAGTTCCCACCCCAATCCATCAGCTCATTCAGCAGCTCCATCTTCTTACAGGCACCCTGCAGCTTGGAGACATGCTTCAAGCTACAGGAGGAGAGAAAATGGTCAGCCACCTCTGCCACCAAACCCCTTCTGGGAAAGAGACAAGCTCGAGAATGGATAAAGTGGTGAGCTGGTGTCCTTGACCAGGACGGGGGCTACAAGAAGAAACACTGCATTTTGACATCTCAGGATGCATCACAGGAGACGCTGGTCCTTGGGACAGTCATCACTCCCAAAGGCCCAAGCATTGCCTTCCTGGGAGGCTATCTGGAGAGCAAAAGTGCAATGGCCAAATGCAAGAGGCACCAGTTTATATCTTGGAGACAGTAGGGCCACCTCCCACCAAGCAGTTCTGACCACACCCCAGCCCAAAGCCAGGAGCAGCCCATTCCTCTTTAACAGGCTCTTCAGCATTACCAGCACAGCGAGACTCACTGGAAGACATGGTCAAAGCTTCTGAGCATGGGCTTTGCAGTCATCAGCAGTGCCTGAAAGCTGTCCACCATCCGATCATCCAAAATTTCCATGGACCGCTTGGCTTCCAGCTGGACCTGAGCAAGGAGACAAGACAGAGCAAGAGCATGAATTGGAGGGTAAGAGGAAAGCACATCCCTCCAGTAGTGGTCATCAACGTTCCCCCACCAACCAGAGCTACCCAAGCTCCACGGTCACCAGCAGACCCTGTCCCCAGACAGCCTCTGTCCTAACTGTGAAGCCAAGTCACCAGCTGCTGTCACTGCTGGACAGACAGTTCCTCCTGGATATACCTGCCATCAAGGTGGTTTGTTTTTCTGCTCCAAACCAATTACTTCTGCTAAACAGCGACTTGGCTTCACCCAAAGATGCATACAGAGAGGAAAACAACTATCCTCCATCATTCAAGCAAGACAGGTAAGGCAGCAGTACGTCCAAATCTTAAAATTAACTTCTAAGCTCCACAGCTGGAGATGGATGCTAAAAGCTTGAACAGCAACTCCCTTCCCACATCCAACATCCTCCTTTAAGACACCTAACCACCCTCTGCCTCACTCCTAAGACAGCATCTCAAGATGCCACCACAACCTACTCAGCACCTGGTGGTATTTGCTGGCAGTCATATCCGCGCAGAGGTTCACCAGCCCAGAGGGATCCACAAAGACCACTTCAAACGCCTGGTGGAAGTCATCCAGGACAGGCTGGAAGCACAAACACAGTCCTTAGTACCACAGCACATCACAGACACCAGGGCACCGCCATGCCGTTGCCATCTGACATCCCTTTAGCAGGCACATCCCCGAGAGGCAGCTCTGGCAGCGCAGCCAGACACGGGCACTAGACCCCCACGCAGGGCTGCTTACCAGGGAGGCATCCACGTCCTTCACGAGGCTGATCCCCGTCACGCTCAGGTCCGTGGTGGCTGCGGGCAGACAGCAAGGAAGAAGTCACACCACCACCCATATCTCCACCACTGGTGGAGCTACGTGCCAATACCACTGTGGTCTCACAACATTAACATTGCTAGAAGGCAATGCTGGCCTCCACCTTGTGATGGCACCTTCTCACTCCTCTGCAAATTGCTCCATCCAGCCCTGCCCTGCTGCTTCATCCCCCGCCCTTTCCATCCCACCCACAGGATCTCGGCATCAGAGAGAAGAGCTGCAATCCCCCCTTTGCTGCATTCAGGATTCGTGCAGAGACTCTGCTGACACCAACCTTTCCCTATGGAGAGAAGCACCTGGAAACTCACCTAAGAACTGCAGGGTGCTCCTCAGCACCTGGTACCCACTCATCATCTTGACAATCTTCCGTTTCATCAGCAGGTAGGCAACCAGCATGGAGACCATGAAGCCACTAAAGCCCCCCAAGCCCTGTCAAAAGAAACAGTTCACCAAGAAGCTCAACAAGGCACCACGAGCACCAGAGACCACCCCACATGACTGCTTCTGGCCGCTCTCATCACCGGGAAGACCTTGAGGCAAAGCCCTGTACAAAGAGCAGAGATGTGGATCCCCTTGCAGGAAGGCAACACCTCAAAGTTTTGTGGGAAATGGAGTCCCCTCAGAAAAAACCCACTGCATAATTTCAAGAATCTCAAAGAAACACGACTGTTCAGCATACAAGGACTCATTGAAACCCACAGGGTTGAATGGAGCTCTTCAAATCTTACCACAGCTCAGATCAGTCACAAGCCCACCATACCACCCATCAGGACCTAACCACCACCTTTCCACCCCTAGGAAGGCACGCAAGCCAAAGGCAGCTTATCGAGGTGGGCAGAGCCTGCCCTGTCCCCTGGCACAGGACACACCTT
>NW_008594752.1:0-3590 GCF_000691845.1 Merops nubicus | reverse complement strand
ACCCCCCTTGCTGGCCTGCCGCTGGTTCAGCCACACCTTGAGAAGGGCCAGGCCATCCTTCATGCCCGGGAAGTCGGTGGCTGCACTAGACAAGAAGTGCAGGTGGGACAGCAGCACCGTGTCGCAGAGGATGGAGTTGTTGTAGTGCGGGGTCGGGGGCTCCGTGGCTCCTGGGTAGGGAGACAACAGCACGCTGGACCCACTCACAAGCCTCCCGTTCATCAGAAAGGGCTGCAGCAGACCCTCCTCCTTCCCTGGCTAAACCGAGCAGCCTTGGGCTCCCCCAGCACCAGGCCCTACCTTCTTTGGAGGTGCTCTGCTCCATGAACCAGGCTGTCCGGACATTGTTCTTGCTGGGATAGAAGCGGATGGGTTTGAAGAGACCCGGGGCAGGGCAGGCGTGGAGTCGCACAGTGACCATCTTCTCATCCTTGCCTGTAAGCACCAGGGGGCAGATGTGTGGGAAGAAGAGACATCAGAGACTAACCAGTGAAAACAGGGAGCATCCCCAGCCTGGGGAAAGGAAAACTCCTTCCCAGCAAAGCTCAGCAGCAGTGGACATCATCTCAGAGCAGACTGACCACATCCCAGAGCCAACAACAACCCTGAGGTCACACTGCTCACATCCAAGTCCTGTCTTTGTCCTCACTGGCCAGTCTAGTAATCCATCACCCTCCTGCCACCCTGGCCTTGCCACACTACTGCCTGCCCCAGACGCAAACCCACTACCACTCCAGGTCTGTGGAAATGAGCAGACCCTGCACCCCACATCCTCCCAGAGAAAAGCCAGGCTGCACACAGATGCCTGGGGAAGGCAAGATGATGGTGGGCAGCAAGGTGGAATGGCAAGGAGGACAGTGCTAGACATGGACATGCTTTCGTAGGGTCTGCTTAGCTCCCTGTAGCGGAGGCGAGCCAGCAAGGCCAAGGCTGGGGAGCACAGCCAAGCTGCAGATGAGGATAGGGAAGGGAAGAGAGCTTGAGGAGTAGGTTCTGTGAGGAGGGAGAGGACAACAGGGAGCATGAGAAGCTCCAAAATTTATCACCAATAGCAACAACAGCCCCAGACTGACCCTCCCCAAAGGGCCCATTATGCAGTGTGAGACCTGTGCCCTCCACCTAAGGACAGTACCCACTCACGCCCATCATCAGAGCAAGGCTCAAGGGCTACCTTGAGGTCTCAGGAGCAAGATGGGTTTGAGATGGTTGCTGTTCATGTAGGCAAACTTCACGCTGCCAAAGAGCTTCTCCTTGGAGAAGTGCTGGGCGATGTGAGCCAGGTACAGAGCTCTCTTGCGGTGGTAGCGCTGGTTCAGGTTATCCTTGTCCTGGAAGATTTCCTGGGAAGAGAGGGACAGGGCAATCCCACCTCACCTGGCTGGAAAGGTCGGTTCAGCCCGAGGTGCTACACCACACACAGAGCCCCTGACCTCACTCGCAGCCCTGCCTTAGCCGCGTGGCTACAGCCCCTGGGACCTCCAAGTCAGTCTGGAGCACCACCTTGCTGCTAGCCTACCAGGCTCTAGGATCACAGGAAACAGAGTAGAGCCATGCAGACAAACGGGGTGTTCTTTGCCTCAAACCCTGTCAGAGCAAGTCTGGGCAGCAAGGGGAGGACGCTCGAGAGGGGCAACAGCCTGCAAACATTACCCTCCCTGTAACAAGAGTCTTGGGAGCTGAAGCAGGAGTGCAACAAAGGGTACAAATCTGGGCAGCACCTATCTCCCTGGCACGGTGGAAGAGGTTTGTCCCAGGCAGAGAAGGAAGCCCCTCATGAGGGGCTAACATCAAATGAGCCAAGAGCTCTGAGGGAGCTGGTGGTGAGACCACACTCCCCAGCTCCGCGTGGCCGTCACCACACTGCTCACCCAGACTCTGCAGCCTCCCTCGGGAAGGGAGCAGCCAGGGCAGGAGTCGATGGAGGCAGAGGGGAGGAAGAGCAGGGAGGGGAGGGGGCTGCGTGGGGCCTCAGGCCACCCAGGAGCCCGCAGGGCCACTCACCCTTGGCATGGTGACCGCCACATCCACGTTGATCTCCGGCTTCACGCAGGTGCCCAGCAGGTAGCTGCCCACCACGCTGAGCTCGGCCGGGGGCACGAAGCGGAACCTCCCCTTCACCCCGAAGGGCACCTGCAGGAAGGGCACCCTCACGCCCCGGGGCAGCCAGGCCTGGTCGGTCAGCTGGGAGCAGAGGGGGACACAGAGCACTCTATGTGTCACCAACAGCAGAGGGGCAGGGACCAGAACCCCCTCCCCACACAGCCGCAGCTGCCTGCACCCCAGCCGAGAGACAGAGCGACCCCCGCTCCCCTCCGAGGTAAAGCTATGCAGTATTTGTTCAGACCCTGAGGGACATGGTCCATGAGGACCTCTGCTTGCACAGCAATGGCAGAGCCTGCTCCATACAGGGATCTTCCCACCTCCTCCCTCCCTCTGGAACATACTTCAGTTTCTGGGGTCTCGGGGATGGCGCTCAGCAGCCTGTTAATTTCATGGAGGAAGGCATCGATCTTCTTCTTCTTCGTCTCCTTCAGTGTCACCTCCTTCAGAAGCTCTTCAATCTGTAGGGGGGAAAGGGACCATCAAATGCAGCTGCAACACTGGAATTGCTCCTGCCCACTACCTTGTCCTCCAGCAGCAGCGACAGGGCTGGTGAAGAGGGCAGCAGGTGAGTTAGGGAACACACCCACAGCTCTCACAAACCCTGCCTGGAGCCGGGACTGCTCTCAGCTCCTGGGTAGAACAACACAGGCCATCTACCAGGTAGTGCTGAATGGCAACTGACTTCATCCCACCAGCTTCCATGTGAGATCCAGCCACAAAACAGTGTGATTCACAGAGGCATAACTCTCAGGAAGGCATTTTGTAGGGCAGAGTATCAGCTGCAGGACATGAAACCTCCAGGATCACAACATCAGCCAGGCCCTAGGGGTCCTGCCACCAACACCAGCAGGTAGACAGGAGACCAAAGCCACTCCTCATCACAATCACCAACATTACAAACACCAGAAGCCATCTAGTCACCAGTCTGATCTCCACCTAATGCAGACAAGTTGCTTTCCTGAGACATAAAATAATCCTGTCCCATCCAGAAGCTGGTCAAAGACAGCTGCTGGGCACAGCTTGTGATGTGACCTCCTCTCTCTGGTAGGCAATGAATCAGTGCAGCCAAGAGGTGCAGCGGGGACGCCTCCACCATTTAGCAGTTACGTGCTGGAAGGGTGCAGTTTCAACGGTGTGAAAGAGGCAGAGCCTGGCGTGGGATGGTAATAGGAATTATCAGTAATACCATGGCTGCCTTGCAAAGCCTTATGGGACAAGAGGAAATGGCCTCGAGTTACACCAGGGAAGGTTTAGGTTGGATTTTAGGAAAAATTTCTTCCCTGTAAGTCTGTCAAGTCCTTGAACAGGCTGCCCGGGGACGAGGTGGAGTCCCCAGCCCTGCAGACATTTAAAAGACGTGTAGATGTGCTGAGGGACAAGCAGGGGTGGGAACACCCAGAGCTGGGTCAACGCTTGCACCCGATATTCTTGAGGGTCTTTTCCAACCCAAATGAAATCCAAGGGCTGGAGCAGCCCTCCTACGAGGA
>NW_008594751.1:0-256 GCF_000691845.1 Merops nubicus | reverse complement strand
TGGGTGCCGCTCCCATCCCCGGGTGCTGCTCCCATCCCAGAGCAATGCTCCCACACCCAAATTGTCCTCCCATCCCCAGGTCGTGCTCCCGTCCTCAGGTAATGTCCCCACCCTTGGGTACAGTGCCCATCTCCAGGGGATGTGCCCATCCTGAGCCATACTCCCAGCCCTGGGCACCGCTCCCCTTCCTGGGCACCATTCCCATCCTGGGGTGCTGCTCCCGTCTCTGGCTTCTGCTCCTGTTCCTGGGCACTGC
>NW_008594750.1:0-776 GCF_000691845.1 Merops nubicus | reverse complement strand
GCTGCCACACCACACCTCACCGTGCCCTGGCCAGTCCGACCCGGCCCCACCGCACACCCTGTACCTTGCCGGGTCTCGTGTTGATCTTCTCGAAGCCCTCCTTGTCCTCCTGCTGTGAACACCCCAGGGGAAGGGCGCGTGAGGAGCGCGGAGGGACGTTGGCTGCACCGGCCATCTCCCCACAGCCCAAGGAAGCCACAGCCAGAGCCAGAGCCAGAGCCTCGCGTCTGGTGTCCGCCAATCCCTCCCACTGCCCCGAGCAGCCACACCTCGAGCATTCCTGTACCGCTGGGGTTCGGCCTCCCTGCCTGCCCCTGGACCCTCCTGTCACCCGCCCCGAGACCCTCCCATCGTCTGCGGTGGCATCCACCCATCATTTGACCTGCTACCCTCCCATCACCCATCCCACCCCAGCCCCCTCCCGTCACACCAGGGCCTTTCACTCCCTGCCCTCTCTGATGGGAATCCCAAGCCCTGTGCTGGGAACGGGGAAGATGCTCCGTGGTTCAGACCCCACCACCTCCCCACACATCTCCCTGGGCACCACGTTGTGAGACTCACTCACCAGGACATCAACGGGGCACAGGGCCACGGTGCTCTCTGGCTCTTCAGCAACAGGAGGGATACAGCCGGGTTTTTTGGGCCAGGGTGGCCAGCGGGACCCAGCCCGTTGTAGTCCCCGGGGGTGGGCGAGCCCGTGTCCCCACCATCCCTGCCGGGCAGCTCGAGCGGGGCGGTGCCGGGGGCGACGAAGCGGCTGTAGAGCACGCTGTTGT
>NW_008594749.1:24873-27613 GCF_000691845.1 Merops nubicus | reverse complement strand
GTGTCATTGATGAAGACATTAAACAACTTTTTAATCATTTCTGAAGGTTTTTTTCTAACTTCTTTAGACCAGGACTCACCAGTCCAGCCTCTTTAACAGGTCCCATCTCTTCTGGGACCTTCTCACAGCACTCAGTGTTGCAACCACCATTTATAAAGGAAATCACCTTCTAGGACTCCTCATGGCTACCAGCAGGGTTAGACCTTGTCTGGTGCAGAGGGCTTGGGAGCAGCTCAAATCCAGGAGAGCCCTGGGGTGTTTACAGCTCTAGGCTTCTCTCTTTATCATGTCCTAACATGGGCAAGACAACACACCATCTTTTTGTTCAACATCTTACACAGACTGCCCAAAATAATCATGTTGACAGGTCAAAACAGTGCTGATGACAATTCAAAACTCCATACTCCAGCCAGCACCCACACAACTCAACCAGCTTCCATACAACTCAACCAGCACCCATGCAACTCCACCAGCACCCATACAACTCCAACAGCACCACCACACTTCAACCAGCACCCAAACAACTCAACCAGCACCCACACAACTCAACCAGCTTCCATACAACTCAACCAGCACCCATGCAACTCCACCAGCACCCATACAACTCCAACAGCACCACCACACTTCAACCAGCACCCAAACAACTCAACCAGCACCCACACAACTCAACCAGCTTCCATACAACTCAACCAGCACCCATGCAACTCCACCAGCACCCATACAACTCCAACAGCACCACCACACTTCAACCAGCACCCAAACAACTCAACCAGCACCCACACAACTCAACCAGAACCCACACAACCAGCACTCCCATACAATTCAACCAGCACCCAAACAACTCAACCAGCACCCAAGCAACTCAACCAGCACCCATGCAACTCCACCAGCACCCATACAACTCCAACAGCACCAACACAACTCAACCAGCACCCAAACAACTCAACCAGCACCCATGCAACTCAATCAGCACTCCCATACAACTCAACCAGCACCCAAGCAACTCAACCAGCACCCATGCAACTCAATCAGCACTCCCATACAACTCAACCAGCACCCAAGCAACTCAACCAGCACCCATGCAACTCAATCAGCACTCCCATACAACTCAACCAGCACCCAAGCAACTCAACCAGCACCCATGCAACTCAATCAGCACTCCCATACAACTCAACCAGCACCCAAGCAACTCAACCAGCACCCATGCAACTCAATCAGCACTCCCATACAACTCAACCAGCACCCAAGCAACTCAACCAGCACCCATGCAACTCAATCAGCACTCCCATACAACTCAACCAGCACCCAAGCAACTCAACCAGCACCCATGCAACTCAATCAGCACTCCCATACAACTCAACCAGCACCCAAGCAACTCAACCAGCACCCATGCAACTCAATCAGCACTCCCATACAACTCAACCAGCACCCAAGCAACTCAACCAGCACCCATGCAACTCAATCAGCACTCCCATACAACTCAACCAGCACCCAAGCAACTCAACCAGCACCCACACAACTCAACCAGCACCCATAAATAACCCACGACAGGAATGTCAAAGCCCCTTTCCAGGAGCAAGACTCATCATTCCAGGTTTTCAACAGGGACCAAGGAGAACAAGACACCAAGGCAAGGAGGGAAGTGAAGAAGTCAGCTGTGTTCACACAGGGAGGACTCCTCCCCAGGGCTGGGGAGTGGGGAATGACCTCAAGCACCCAGCCACATCCTGCATCCTTCACCATGGAGACGTGGCTACCAACACCTGCCTGCTCTGAGCCACCCCTAACCCGTGGTGGTTCCACAGGGGGTCTGCAGGGAAGAGGCCACAGAAAGAAGCTGCTTAAATCCCTTGAAAGGTTCATGGCTATAAGGAGAGCAGGAGAACTTGCAGCTGTTGAGGAAATGGATGGCAAATATTTGTTTTGAACACATTTTCTCTGGGGCACCAAAGTTGGATTTCAGTTTTGGGAACAATGGAGCTGCCAAGCTACAAATCACAAGAACTGTCCGCAGCAAGAGGAGTGGGTGAGATAAACCTTCCACCTTCTGAAGACACAAGTGCAAGGCAAGAGAGGAGGGATGACAGCAGAGGGTTTAATTCACATCCTTGGAGTTCTGAACTGTGGAACTGGAAAGCTGATTTTGGTATTACAGGTGAAGCCCCAACAGCTCAGTCCTGTAGGAAGCCACGGATGCCTCTGAGGATTGAGGAGCTTCAGAGAGTGCTATTAAGGGGTGCTGGTGAGGGAAAAGAAGGGCTGTGAAACAGGAGAAAGGGAGATGGGTGCTCAGAAAGCTCCATCTCCTGAGAAAGACCATAAGCAGGTCACCAACCTTGGCTAAAGCATCAGCTACCAGAAGAGCCCCTGTCAGAAGAGGGGGAAGCTGTGAAGTTCTTCACAAGTATGTGAACAACTGAGATCCTCCACAAAGACCTACGGATTCTTGATCCTCCTGAGATGCCACGAGGGGCCAGAGGAGGAGAAGACCTTTCCAAAAGCAACACAAATGTCCCCACCCAGGTGGTGCCTCTCATGTCCCATGGAAGAACAACACTCTGCCTCGTAGGATGCTGGTGCTCCTGAGGATCAGGCTGAGGAGCAAGAATGAAACACACTGAGCAAAGCACTTCAGAAAACTCAGGTTGAACAACCAGAAGCACAACCAGAAAACCAAAGCAGCTCTAAGACCATCAAACCTTCTCAGACCATCTCACACAACGCTGACAAAGGAGACCCC
>NW_008594749.1:23057-24822 GCF_000691845.1 Merops nubicus | reverse complement strand
CAGGGAGGCGGGTCCAGAGGAGCCCCAGCAATGCCCCCAGGGGGGAACCCCTCGGCTGGGAGCCCAGCAGGAGAGAGTGGGGCTGGGGCAGCCCCAGAGGGCAAGGCTCCAGCTGGGGAGACCTGCTGGGGGCTGCCAGGACTGCCAGAAACCTGGGGGGGCACTTCTGAGCAGGGGCTGTTGGGACAGGACAAGGGGGAATGGTTTGAAACTCAAAGAGGGAGATTAAGAATAGAGAGAAGGATGAAATTTTGGATGCTGAGGGTGTTGAGCCCCTGGCCCGGGCTGCCCAGAGAGGTGGTCACTGCCCCATCCCTGGCACCATCCCAGGGGAGGTTGGCCGGGGCTCTGAGCACCCTGCTCTAGTTGGGGATGTCCCTGCTCCCTGCAGGGGGTTGGACCAGATGACCTTGGAAACCTCCTTCCAATCCAAACCCCTCTGTGACTCTATCCAAGCTCCTCCCTCATTTCCAAATGCTGAGAAGATTCCCCCCATTCCTCACATACTGCTGAGCACCATCCAGAATTTGTGGCAGGTCAGATCCAATAGATAAAATTTGACAGATAAGGGGTTTTTATGGGTCTGCAACATACACAAAGCCCACAAAACCAGGAAAATCCTTTGGCACAAGAGCAGAGACTCCAACAAACCCTCCAGAACCATCCTGATGTCTCCATGTGTAGCCCCACCATAATATTTCTGGATCATGGTGCTGCCCTGACAACACCTCCAGCAGGAGCTTATGTTTTCAGTAGCACACAAAAGACTTCAACACGCTCCCATGAAGCCAAGGAGACCTCACCAGAGCCTCACAAGTGCCTTAAAAGCCATTTCAGGGGGGATTAAAGCCAGGGCTTTATGCCATGGCTCCAGCCAAGCACCACCAGCTTCATTGCTGTGGAGTGGAGAGAGGAGCAAGGGCCTGACCCGTGTGCTGGGAAATGTTGAGTTCAGGGGGGATTAAAGCCAGGGCTTTACGCCGTGGCTCCAGCCAAGCATCACCAGCTTCGTTGCTGTGATGTGGAGAGAGGAGCAAGGGCCTGACTCGTGTGCTGGGAAATGTTGACAGCTTGGCCAAGTCGTCGTGGCTCCTCAGGCTTAGGAAGGGGGAAAAAAACCCATTTTTCAGTGAAAAGCAGAAGACAGCCCCACGTGTGCCGGTGCAGGATGCTCCATCTCCCCTTCCCAGGCTCCTCCATCACTCACCTCCCAGCAAACGCCTCCAGCAGAATTAAGATGACAACTATAAAGTTTAGCAGAGCTCAGGGTATTATTTTCCTGCCTTCTCCTCATTTGCTTGTGCCCTGCTGACACCTTGGGTTCTTTAAAAGGCCGTTGGTGCCCATTGCTCATCCTCGGCCGTGGGGGAAGCGCCTCGCTGCCACACTGTGATTTTTCTTCATTACTTCCAGCAGACACTTGAGTTTTTCCTCTAACTGAGTAGTTTGGAAGTGTTATGGAGTGCAGGACCCAGAGGGAAGCAGAGGATGAGAAAATGAAGCTCTGCAGCCATGCCCCGAGAGGCTCATCCCTGGTAGGCACGGGGGCAGCTCCTGCTCTTCTTGGAGGAGGAGGAAAAAACCCCAAAGAGAAGCTCAGGCTTGGACATCAGCAGGAGTTTGCACAGTGGGTTGCAACCTGTGGAGAAGCCCTGGAGTTGCTCAAGGCAGCGGGTGGCCAAGGTCAAGGGAGGGGATTCTGCCCCTCTGCCAGCTCTGGGAGACCCCCCTGCAGTGCTGGGGCAGCTCTGGAGTCCTCAGCACA
>NW_008594749.1:20861-22989 GCF_000691845.1 Merops nubicus | reverse complement strand
GGAGAGAGTTGGGCTGGGGCAGCTGAGAGGAGAAGGCTCCAGCTGGGGAGACCTGCTGGGGGCTGACAGGGGCCTGCCAGAAACCTGGGGGGGGACTTTTGACTAGGGCCTTGTTGGGACAGGACAAGGGGGGATGGTTTAAAACTAGAAGAGGAAGATTTAGACTAGAGAGAAGGAAGAAATGTTTGACACTGAGGGTGGTGAGCCCCTGGCCCAGGCTGCCCAGAGAGGTGGTCACTGCCCCATCCCTGGCACCATCCCAGGGGAGGTTGGCCGGGGCTCTGAGCACCCTGCTCTAGTTGGGGATGTCCCTGCTCCCTGCAGGGGTTGGACTGCATGACCTTTAGAGGTCCCTTCCCACCCAAACCAATGATTCTAAGTCAAAAGGAAACTCCCCCCAGGAGGGTTTTCTTGCCCTGTTGACAAAAACTTCAAAGGAACGACCTTGTTGCACACCAAGCCAGGGTCAGATCAGCTCCCGTGGAGGTCCCTAAGGGGTTACCTGCACCTCCACCTCCACAGGGGACACCTCTGCCCTGGTGCACACATTCCTGTGGCCAGCCAGACCTGCCTGAATAGAGAGTGACTGACAAGTGACACGGGGAGGGCGTGAGGAAGAGCAAATCCCTGAGATGAAACGTCAAGTTAACGAGCTGATGGTGAGGAAGATGAGATGGAAGGAGCAATTTCATCATCAGGGTTGACAGCCCAACAACTCTGCTGGGTCTTCTCTGCAGGAGTGACGGGTACGTGGCACTTGAGGAGGTTCTTTAGGAGGATTTTCTACCATGGCTGGTTGTAGAGGTGGTAAAGAGGATCCAAAGGACAAGCCCAGGAGCAGCTTCTGCCTCAGCTTTCCCTCCTCCTTCCTTTTTCACACGGCTTTTTGGAGGTGCCAATGTGCCATGTCTCTTTGAAAACTTTGAAGCTGAATCTTCTCATGCCACCTGAGTTTTTAGTCCTGTTATTCTTGAGGTTTAAACACCTCAAAACCATCCTGCCCCTCAGTCATTCATCTGAGATTTAAGACTATACAGCTGCCTGACAGTTTAGATTTGATATTACTGAAGGACAAAAGTATATAGAGGTTTTTTTCTCCTGCCTTCTAAGCATTCATCCATTTTTCCTTCTATTTCCTATTAGAGGGCTTGGAGGTGCCCCAGGGCTTTAAATCATTCTGCTAAAAGCCTGGCTGGAGGAGAGAAGGCACCACCAGAGATGACCAACATCTCACTCCCTGGGCACCAAGATTGAAAAACCCTTCCAGGATTGATGTCTTTTGGTCTTCTAAATAAGACTGAAACTGGCTTTATAAATCAGATTGCACCCAGCCTTATAAATAAGGGTGAATCTCATAAATAAGAGTGAATCTTATAAATAAGAGTGAGTCTTATTTATAAGACTGAACCTAATCCTGTCCTGTCTCACCCCTACACTCAGCACAACAGATGCCCACTTACAGCAGCTCCTTAGAAGACCAGCAATGAGCTTAAAACCATCAATTTTAGGTTATTTCCCCAGAAATAAGGTGCAGGATCTGCTTGGTAGGCAGCTGCTGTTGACAGGAGGAAAAATTAGCAGCAGGACAGTGATCTATCAGTGCTAACAAGCTGCTGCTGCCAGGGAAGGAGCCTGTTTGTGCTCACACCTGGGATGCTCTGGGCTGCAGGGTGGCACAGATCAAGTGTCTCCTCATTCTTCTCCCAAGGAACCAGCGATAGAACGAGAGGCAATGGGCTGAAGTTGCCCCAGGGGAGGTTGAGGTTGGATTTGAGGCAGAATTTCTCTCCTGGCAGAGTGGTGAGGATTGGCCCAGGCTGCCCAGGGAGGTGCTGGAGTCCCCAGCCCTGGAGGGGTTCAAACGGGTGGATGTGGCACTTGGGGACATGGTTTAGTGGCCATGGGAGTGTTGGGTTGATGGTTGGACTTGATGATCTTGGAGGTCTTTTCCAACCTTATTGATTCCACACCACACCATGCCCCTCTGGGGTCCTTGGCACGTATTTATGATTGAGGTGGGCTTCACAGAGGGTTTTTTTTCTCCTCCTGGGTCCTTTTTCAGCTCTCCCTCAGTGTTGGGAGGGCCCCACCTCGCCCTGGGGCGAGGCACCAAGCAGGTGACAGATGG
>NW_008594749.1:15322-20776 GCF_000691845.1 Merops nubicus | reverse complement strand
GCCTCTGAGATGTCAGCCCCAGACGTGGCTGCCCCAAGGAAACCCATCAGTCCAGAGGACCCGGGACGCTCAGAGCCCTGCCCAGCACCACCAAGAGCGTGGTGGAACTGCCAAAGGCTCTGCCTGTGCCCTGAGGAACCAGGGGCACATCCTGGTCCTGCTCCCCAGCATGGCTGCCAACCACAGAACCAGCATGGTGGGGTTGGAAGGGACCTCTGGGGATCATCTCATCCCACCCCTGCTCCAGCAGCTCACCCCCAGCAGGGTGCCCAGGGTCACAGCCAGGAGGGTTTGGGATCTCTCCAGAGCAGGAGACTCCACAGCCTCTCTGGGCAGCTGCTCCAGGCTCCAACACCCTCACCCCAAAGAAGTTTCTCCTCCTGCTCAGGTGGCACCTCCTGGGTTCCAGTTGGTGCCCGTTGCCCCTTGGCCTGTGGCTGGGCACCACTGAGCAGAGTCTGGCCCCAGCCTCTTGCCCCCCGGGGCCCTTGAGCTCTTGCTCAGCACTGCTCAGATCCCCTCTGAGGCTTCTCTTCTCCAGCTCAGCAGCCCCAGGGCTCTCAGCCTGGCCTGGCACAGAGCTGCTCCAGCCCCTCAGCAGCTCTGCAGCCTCTGCTGGACTCTCTCCAGTGGTTCCTGCTCTCTCTGGAACTGGGGAGCCCAAAACTGGACCCAATACTCCAGCCTGTGGCCTCCTCCAGTCAGAGCAGAGAGGGAGGAGAACCTCCCTCAACCTGCTGGCCACACTCTTCTTCATGCACCCCACGACACCATTGGCCTTCTTGGCCACCAGAGCACACTGCTGGCTCATGGTGAACTTCTCCACCAGGACTCCCAGGTCCTTCTCCAGCTTGGCCCCTGCCTGTACTTCAGAAACACTTGAGCTGCCTGAATTTTGTGGTTCCTCCAGCTCAGGAACCATTTATCTAAAATGCAAGATGCAGTTTGGACAGGAGGGCAAAGGAGGAACACAACCACAACCTGGGCTGTCTGCAGAGAAGGGGACAAAAAAACCACTTTAAAGCCACCATTGGCTCATTTACCAACTGGACAGAAAACCAAAGAGCTTAAAAGTTCTCCAGCCAGTTCCAGGAGCACCTCTATGGTATCACTTGGTTATTCAAGAACTTGCCAACCTCATGAAAAATGAGCTGGATTTTCACTGGGGAGAATGGAGATCACATGGGTGGAAGTTAATGGAGATCAACAGCCCAGAAACCCAACCACCTGCCTGGTGACCCCCACCAAGCTCCAGCTTGGCCCCATGTTCAGTGAAATAAAGCAATTTTGAGCATGTTTTCAGAGCAAAAGCCAAGGGGTTTTGTTTTTGAGGCTCAAATCAGCTTGGAACCCTATTTCTGGTGCTGAATCCCACCCTCCATGGCCCTTGGTGCAACCTCTTTGCACCTGGGGTCTGCTCTTGAGGTTTCCATAACACCTCCCAAGGTGACTCTGCCTTCCCTGTCCCATTGAGGCTTCCCCTGGGCACACAGGTAGGACATCTGGAGAGGTTCCTTGTGGCCACACCAACAAAGGGCAGAGCCCAACCTCTGAAACTCAAAGACACAACCAAGGGCCACCTACCAGAGGACATCAGCAGGGGTTACTCCCCACAGACCTCACCAAGTCAATCTCAATTGAGGAGAAAAGCCAAGAAATCATCTCTTGGCATCTGTATTCCACCTCTGGGCAGCAGATGGAAGCCTCTGAGATCCCAGGAGGACGGGCAGCCCCCAGGGGGAAGGTCAGCACGGAGCCAACGCTGCTCCCAGTAGCAGATTTGTTTGAACCAAGCCAATCTGTTACCAATTAAGGAAAGGAAAGGCTGAAAGGCTGCCTCGTTAATTAAGGAACTTGCTATCAAAGGGCTCATTAAAAGCTACTGAAACGGAAAGGTTGTTAAAATAAACACCCATTAATCTTCTCCTGCCATCAGGAAGGTGCTGCCACCACCTCCCCTCGCAGGGGGGGGAGCTGTCAACGGCCACCAACCAGAAGGTCCTAGAAGAGACCCTTCCCATGGACCCCACCCCACTCCAGGAGCACCTCTAGCTTCACTGAGGAGGAACCTCAGTGCCTCCTGCTTTTCTCCTGGCCAAAATTGGGTGATTGCTGGTGGCTGAAGTGCAAACCCAAGTCCTGTTGGAGCACCAAGAACTCTTCCACCAACTCATCCAAGAGCTCAAGCAGCACTTCCACAAAAACCAAAAAGCCTGGCAGGTCTCAGAGGGTCTTAAGAGTTTCCAGTTGGTTTCATTTTTTTCCTGCCACCAGAGATTCTTTTCAATCATAGAATCACAGAATGTCTGGGCTGGGAGGGACCTCCAGAGGTCATCTAGTCCAACCCACACCATCAGCAGCGACATCTCCAACTAGATCAAGGTCCTCAGAGCTTCACCCAGCCTGATCTTGAATGTCCCCAGGGATGGGGCCTCCACCACCTCTCTGGGCAACCTCTTCCAGTGTCTGTCACCCTCAGACTGAAGAACTTTCTCCTAACATCTGACCTAAATCTGCCCTTTTCCAGCTCAAAGCCATTCAATCTTTCTTTTTAACTTCTTCTGAAATGTGGATGTGTTGCTGTGCACAGCCACACGCTTCACACCACTGAGAGTGGGCCAAAAAAATTTGCATTCCTCAATATTAAATGTCCCCTTTTCTATAAACACCACAACTTGTCCCAACAACTTCAGCTGTGAATTTGCTGAGTTCTCCAAACTCAGCATGCAATACGGGTGGGATATTTAGCAGAAGATGGAAAGATGATGCTGAGAGGGGATCTGAGCAGTGCTGAGCAAGAGCTCAAGGGCCCCGGGGGGCAAGAGGCTGGGGCCAGACTCTGCTCAGTGGTGCCCAGCCACAGGCCAAGGGGCAACGGGCACCAACTGGAACCCAGGAGGTGCCACCTGAGCAGGAGGAGAAACTTCTTTGGGGTGAGGGTGGAGCCTGGAGCAGCTGCCCAGAGAGGCTGTGGAGTCTCCTGCTCTGGAGAGATCCCAAACCCTCCTGGCTGTGACCCTGGGCACCCTGCTGGGGGTGAGCTGCTGGAGCAGGGGTGGGATGAGATGATCTCCAGAGGTCCCTTCCAACCCCACCACGCTGGGGTTCTGTAACAAGCAATCATTTGGCAGCACAAATTCAAGAATAATCCCAGCAGATGCTTTCTGTGCAGGCTCAGATGAAGACTTCAGACCCTGCAGAACCACCAGCACCATCTCCTGCCCTGGATACCTCTGGACCTTGCTGCCAGCAGCACCAGAACCCCAAATCTCACCAAACTGTGAGCAAAATCAGCTCTGCTGGCTCTTCAGAGGAAAATTTCCTGGTCTGCTCACTCCACCCTCATTTCCCAGGTTCTTTACACCACACTGATGCATTTTTATTGCCTTTTTTTTTCAAACAATTGTTCTGCAGTCATTGAAGATGGCAAAACCCCACACTCAAAGCATCACCAGATACTTCAACACTTCCCAAAGAGTGAAAACAAATGAGTGCTCTGCCTGTTTTAAGAGCTTTACTTCAAAACCAAACAAACCTCTCACTAATTGTCCAGAAATCCATTTTCAATTTTGACCAAGTGGGTTTTTTTGGGAGGTTGGAGGTTTGTTGGGGTTTTTTTTGTGGTTCTGATTTGGTTTAATAGTTTGTTTTGGGGGTTTTTTTTAAATGCTGTGGATCTCCACTCAATATCTTGCCAGGAGAAGTGGGACAATCCAGGACCAAGAGGTCCAGGAGCAAGAAATGAGAGCTCCAAGCAAAACAGACAGTAGAGAAGGCCTCCCTGTGTTGGCCAAGCCTGTAGACTGGTCCACCACAACCCCCTAAGCAGGGTGGTCTCCAAAGCTGCCTCCTCAGAAGGTAGGATCTGAGCTAGCACTGATGACCAGCTTGGTTGAACCAGGCTCTACGGGTGCATGGACGGGCAATGGCACAGGGAGCCAGGTCCAAAGGCAAAGGTCACACCTACAGGTCCACAGGAGGGGATCCCATGCCCCCAGTGGAAGGAGAAAGGGCAGGGAGCTTCCTAAATTGATGTCCCTTCTTCTAGTGGCCTCAGAGCACCGAGGGGTTTGAGGAACAGGCAGAGAAAACACGTGCCCTGGTGAAGAGGGAAGATGTTGACCTGGAGAAGTGCAGGATCTCACAGCTAAATCAGCTCCAGATTGAGGCACAGGAAGAGGAGGAACCACACTGAGAACTCAACAGCACCAGCATCAACCCCCTGGACATGAGACAAAGCAAAAAGGGCTTTGCAGCACCCTTCTGAAGAAGAAGAAATCACTTTTTCTTCCCCAAATCACTCGAGTATGGGAAGAGGACAAGAGCAGATCAACTCCTGGTCTCCAGCAGGGAAGGAGCTGGGGGCTGAGTCCTGTCACTTGGCTTTAGAAGGGACCTGTGTGGGACAGGAGGTGACCAACGTGCAAATCTCAATGGTCACGTGGGCTTCAGCCTCTGCCAAGCTCCATATTCATCTCTGGCCCCACTGGGCCATCCCAGGAGCTGAACACTGAAGCCAGTGTGTTGACTCGTGGACTTGGAAAAAGGCAACTGGCACCAAGCTGATGTTCATGTGGGTTTGAATTTGCCAAGGAAAAGAAGAAGAAACCTTCCAGCCAACAAGAGAAGGTTGGGATGAGCAAGAGCTGTGGGCCAGGGCTCCTGAGCACAGAGCAATGTCTGTTGGGGAGAGGGATGCTCCTCAGACTTGGACCCCTGGGATGCTCCTCAGCCTTGGAGCCCTGGGATGCTCCTCAGCCTTGGATCACCATCAGCTCCTCCTTGGCAGGGACAAAGTTAAAGGTTTCCTGATGCCCAGCCTGGTGAAAGGAGAGACCATGACTGCACAGATGGCTCTTTGGGGAAGGTATTTTGGATTCACTGCACAGGACAGGTCCAAGGCATCACCTTCATGTCAACAGCCTCCCTTCCACCAGCTACAAAATCCACCCTGCTGCTCACAGAGAGGGGCCAGGCAGCTCTGCCCTGGCTACCAGCAACAGGGAAGGTCCCTCTCTCCCTGGGATCTGCCATGTCAGAAGGGACCTGACACACGACAGCTTCTGCTGTAGCAGAAGGACCAATGTTCTGCAGGACAAGCTGGAGGTGTTGGGTCTCCTCCCCTCTGCACTTCACTGCTTGGGCTGGGAGCAGGGCAAGTCACCCGGGCAAGAAGCTTCAGTGTCATCCACGAGTCACCAGAACCAAAGAGATTCTCACCACCGAGGTGCTGTTGTAGCTTCTCCTGAGTGAAACTGGGATTTTGGTCTTCCCATGACTTCAACCCTGCCAATCACACAACAGAATCACAATGTCTGGGGTTGGGTCATCCAGTCCAACCCCCTGCAGGGACAGGGACATCCCCAACTAGAGCAGGGTGCTCAGAGTTCCATCCAACCTCCCCTGAGATGGTGCCAGGGATGGGGCAGTGACCACCTCTCTGGGCAGCCTGGG
>NW_008594749.1:8760-15089 GCF_000691845.1 Merops nubicus | reverse complement strand
CGGGGCATTGCTGGGGCTCCTCTGGCCCCGCTCCAGCAGCTCCCTGGCTCTGCTGTGCTGAGGACTCCAGAGCTGCCCCAGCACTGCAGGGGGGTCTCCTTTGTAGAGCAGAGGGTTTCAGGAGACATTCTCCACCACTGAACTACCTCAGGCTCACCATAATAAACCTCTGAAGAACAACACCTTAAAGCAGCACCAACTGCCCATCTGGAGTGAAATTTGTCTCGTGCAAAGATCCACTCACCTGGAAAGCTGAGGGCATCTGGAGAGCAAAAAGAGCAGTGGTTCCAACCCCCCTGGAAGGCCACCATCCTCCTAGTGAAGCAGGCTTGCTCCCAAGCTCAGGAGAAAGCTGAGCACCAGCCCCTGTTTTCGTGGCTGCCTTCCAGAGGTATTCAACCAACTCCACGGGGTGTCATTTTCTGAAGTAAACATTGACCACTTAGATTCCATTTGGAGCAGGGAAGGGAAAGGTGGTTGTCACAGCTAGGGCAGCAAGGCCAACCCGTGGCCCAGCCAAGCTCCCAACAGAAGCTCAGAGGCAACCAGACCCAAAAAAAAAAGAGAAAAAAGGGGTAAAAAAGAAAAGCAAATACACCAATTATCCTCACCACACCAAAAATAAACCAAGTGGTCACGTCGACCACTGTAGCCCCACACAAAACCCCTCACACTCCAAGAGGAGAGGAAAGAACCATGAAAAGCTGCCCAAGGTCAACAGCTGGAGGTTGGTTGGGTTGAAGCTGCTGGGAGGCTCCAGGCTCTGACATGGAGCAGCACAGGAGAAACCACACTGGAGGGGGATTGGCCAAGACCACCTCCCACAGACAGACCTGGAAGTGCTTGGGGGGTGGTTCTGATGATATTTTATCCTGATTTTTGTCCACTTTGGGTATTTTTGGTCTTCAAGCCAACGATACTGGATTTGGGGAGGAACCAGCTCCACAACCAGGTTTTTCCTACAGAGGCATCAAGGGGTCTTGGCACTCCAGGGGCTTCAGCAACCCACCAGCTGGCAGAAGTCTTCTGCAGAGGCTCAGGGCTTGGCAGCAAAGCTGGGAAGCTGCTGGGTTGGCTTTCTTACTCTTTTTTTGGCCTACAAACTCATGCAACCCTCCCCCCCCCAAGGAAACGGAGGATTCCAAGGTCTGCATCTCTTCCCTTGCTCACCAGGATAGTTTTAATTAAGTGTTTTTTAAAGCTCCACAGGATGGAAACTGTTGGGTGAGGAGCTTGGTGCTCTCACAATGAGCAGTGCTCCTGTTGGAGCATCCAGCTGCTGTCTGGTCTCCTGAGCTGCCTCAGGGCTCTGTGCAAGGACCTTCAGCCTGGACACGGGTGGGGAAGGACTTGGGTGAGTCCAGGTTAGGGGGATGACAGCACAAGGCTTGGAGAAAGGCAAGGAACAATGTTCTCTACCCTGGTCAGCACTTGATTTAACTGTAGCCTCCCTCACAAATCATAGAATCACAGAATCCTTTAGGTGGGAAGGGACCTCCAAGATCATCAAGTCCAACCCTTGAGCCATTAGGGCTCTGAAGTCCTCTGCTAAAACAGATCAGAATCTGTCAGGGCTGGAAGGGACCACAAGGATCCCCCAGTTCCAACCCCTCTGCCATGAGCAGGGACACCTCCCACTAGATCAGGCTGCCCAGAGCCTCCTCCAGCCTGGCCTTAAAGACCCCCAGGGATGGGGCCTCAACCCCCTCCCTGGGCAACCCATCCCAGGGTCTCACCACTCTCATGGGGCAGAACTTCTTCCTCACATCTACTCTGAATCTCCCACCGGGCTGAGGTTCAGCCTGTGGCACCAAACTTCCATCCCAAATCTGCTGCCTTCCAGTTTCTCCACATGACCCCCTTTTTCAAACACTAAAAGCTGAGAAGTCCCAGCTACCTGCTCTCCAGCTACCCCAAGCTGCTCTGCAAGTGCCTGTGCTGCCTTCTTGCACCATCATGAGGCACTCCTGGTGCAGAGGCCAGCAGGGAAGGACCTACAAAACACCCTCAAACCCCAAAATACATGGACAGAGCACGCTGGGACAGCTCCAACCACTTCTCCTTCCCCCAGAAGGTACCTCCACGACGTGGCTCAACATCCCTGGATGCTGCAGGAGGAGGGAACCTAAACCCAACTGCACCAGTGACCCAACTCCACAGACCTGGGGCTCTTCCCTGGCCACGGTGGTGGCTTGGCAGCCTCCCCACAGCACTAAATTGTTAGTTTTTTACCTTTAAATGCATTTCATAGCAAATTCTGCAAGCAAACCTGAGCAGCAGCTCCAGAAAGGATGGTGCTGTAGGTCCCCTGCAGCCCCAGGGGAGGAGGGCAACCTGAGAACCTGTTGGGTGGGCTTGGACAGGTTGGATGCTCCTCAATCTTCTCCTCCTCCCACACTCACCACCCCTGTGGGGCTCCAGAAAGATCATTCACCTCTGAAAAAGACACCAAGAGCCCTCAAAAAGAGGTGTCAAGGAAAAACTGAGCTGCTCCAACCTCAGCCTGGAAGGAATCAAACCCCTAAATAACCCAAGCTATTTATTTAATGGATCTTTACATCCACCAAGGAAACGTGAAGCAACCCTCATTTTTTCTGGGTCCTGGTTGTGCCTCCTAAAGTAGAGCAAGGCTCCCTCGTGGTCCCTGTGTCCACGGGCTGAGACTTTCTGAGTTCCTTGACACAAAGCAGAGCCTTGGCCTGGCCGTGGGGGGAGTGTGCAGCTCCACAACTGGAAGGGAAGGAGGGGAAGCAAAAAAAGAAATGACATTATTTCAACCCCCCCCCTCCCCTTGTGGCTTTTATTTTCTTTTGTATTCGCTTGGGGAATAACATTCTTTCCATTGGGAAGAGCCTGATTTTCCATTAAATACAAAGCAGCTGCCATTTTGGAAACAAAAAGTTGATTAAATACAGATTGAGGGTTCTTTTTTTTCCCCCCCCCTTCATGTCTGAAGAGTCAGAACCAAGCTTCTTTCAGCTGATTTATCAGGGCACAGCATCTGCCAAGCGTGGCCCTAGGAAGAGTTTGATGGAATTGAACCATTTCATCTTGGCCCTATCATTTTATCGTTCTCCTTGGAGGTTAGAAGTGAAATGGGGAAGATCTGGAGGACTTCTCACCCCCCTCTTTAGGCAGATTTCTCCTGGCTGAGCTGCCCCAGGAAGGGTCGGCACGTGGCCATGACGTACGAGTGCCTGATGGAAAGGATGGAAAGGCAACTAACACATGACTTCAGGCCCAGATGTTGAACAGACTGGGAAAAAGGATGAGCTCAAACCCCCAAAAAAAACCCAAAAAAACCCAACCCAGTCCCTCCATTTCCACTCCATGAGCCATCCACGCCCAGCTCAGCAGATGTTGGGTTTTTTCTCCAAGCAGAGCCAACTACTGAGTGACCAACACAAGCAGTGTATGAAACCTCAGCTCCTTTCATACCTTTCCAATGTCTAAATCATACATCAAATTTCTGTTTCCTGTATGAGATGTGACAGCTGAAAAGCAGAGAGAAGAAAAGGATGGATGATGATGTAGAAATTGCTGCCAATTTGGTTTTTAATTAACCCATTGGGTTCTACATACTGCCCTTCCTGAAACAGAGTGGAGAAAGGCCATGGTGAGAATGAGAAACCCATCAGGACCTGCCCTTTCAAACACATCCCTTCTTCTCTGTCCCATCCAACTTAGGCTGCAAGCTCCAGGGAGAACATCTCTGTTCTCTCTTCTGCCCAGGAACAAGTCATATGACAAGAGGAAAGGGCCTCAAGTTGCCCCAGAGGAGGTTTCAGTTGCCCCTGAGGAACAATTTCTTGCCCTGGAGGGTTGCCCAGGGCTGTGCCAGGCTGCCCAGGGCAGTGGTGGAGTCCCCACCCCTGGAGGGGTTTCCAAGCTGTGGAGATGTGGGGTGAGGGACACGGGGCAGTGGGGACCTGGCAGGGATGGGGGATGGTTGGACTCAATCATCTTAAAGGTCTCTTCCAACCAAAAGAATTCTATGATTCAGTGTGAAGGCACCTCTATGATGGTCACAAAGTGATGTGTCCTTAACTGCAGCCACTTCAACCACCCCAGCAGTGCTCAGCCATGTCCACGTGGCTTCTGGCTCCCAGTGATGAGCACAAGCTCCCAACACTTCTGTGTGCACTCAGTTCAGGGGACCTCTGCATGGGGACCCCAAAGGACACTGCATTTGAAGGTTGCCCAGAGAGGTGGTCACTGCCCCATCCCTGGCACCATCCCAGGGGAGGTTGGATGGAACTCTGAGCACCCTGCTCTAGTTGGGGATGTCCCTGTCCCTGCAGGGGTTGGACTGGATGACCTTGAAAAGTCCCTTCTAACCCAAACCATTTGATGAGGCTCCAAAGGTTGGGCTCCTCTAGGGTAGGTTGGGCTCCTCTAGGGTAGGTGGGTCTCCTGCCATGGAGGAGGTAGGTTCAGGAGGACAGCTGGGGGGTTTGGAAGCAGAAACCATGTCCATGCACATTCACAACATCAAAAGACCCTCACAAGACTTCAGGTTGCCAGTGGACAAAATAAGAGGGAAGGATAAAATGTTGTTTCACTGAGGGTGGATTTCCAAAGAGCTGAAAGCAGATGAGGAACCAGGTGACTACAAGACTGGAGTTATCTCCTGGGCTAATCAGAGGTGAGTCCTCTCCCCAGCCCACAACCATCACCCACCACGTCTCAACGCTTTGCTCCTTGCTTTGAAGCAACCATCAGCTCTTGGTGGGACCCCTTCATTTTGGGATTTTAGGAGACACTTGAGAAGATGAGGGAAACAATGCAAAGCCACCAGCCCCAAGCAAGCACTGCTCCAGTCACCAGCCCATCTTCTCCTCACCAATGCAACCTTGTTTTAAGGGCATTTTCCTCAACCTCCAGGGCAAGCTAGTCCAAGCAACCCCCCATGAGACTCAAATCATCTCTGGAGAGCAGAGGAAGCCCCTTGAGGACCATACAGGGAGATTTCTGGATGCTGCCCGTGCCACGTCCACCTCTGCATCCAAGGCCAAGAAACTTCCAGGATTAGCCACAACCACCACCCACAAACTCTGTCACATCTCCTCCTTTGTCCTGCTGTTTTGTGCAAGTGAATTTTTACTTTTCAATCTCTTTTAGACAGCCAGGTTGATGATTTATTTCCCCCAATTAACGGGAACTCCTTCAGAGAACAGAAAATGAGAGGGGTTCAAAAAGAAAATGAGAATCTGTTGCAGCTCAAAACAAACCCAACTAAGCTCAGGCGAGCAAAGTCCCACCACGTGAAGGGACTACTCCACTCCTGACCCTTTCCAGGGGACCTCCAGGTATTATTTTTCATTGATTTACCTTAATGAAACTAATGCACCCCTCTCCATAGGAAGCTGACTCCATCCCTGTCTAGGCGCTGGATTCAATTAAAGCAACGACGACATCTGGCTCCTAAATGCTTGAAAGTTCTTGAAAAGCCAGAGGCAAAAGCCTTTCCTGCAGCTGCCTCTTTTGGGGGACGCCCTGAGGACATCACGTGGGATGGTGGACGTTCAACAGGGCTCCTGGAAGGCAGGAGGATCCCTGCCTGCTCCCCGGGCAGCTCCCACAGCCTTTGCCTGCCACCCAGCCTTTGCTGGAACCTGGCCTCAAATTCCTTTCACAGAACTCTTTCTTTTCCAGAAGGTGGTGTTGATTTGAGACCTTGATGTTGACTTAGAAACACCCCCTCCAAGAGCTTGCAAACACTCAAGGCTTAGTGATGCTCTGCTTTCCAGGAAAAAGGGGGGACAAGCATCCAACCACAGCACAAAATATCAAGGCTACCGTGGCAGCTCAGCACCAAAATGAAGAGCAGGGGGGTTAAAGGTGGGAAAGCAGAAGCTGGAGGAGAAGCTCCATCTCCACACACGTCCCTCAGGCAGGGCTGAGCCCCCCAAAACCCAGCGGGCACGTTGGGCTGGCAGACGTGGGGACAGAGGAAACAAGGTGGCCCCTGAGGGCACTTTGTTTGCCATCGACCCAGGGCAATGCCACAGCTTTTTTTGTCTGCACATGGAACAAGCAGAAACAACAAGGATTAGAGGGGTTCGTTGAACCAGAAGGCAGGTCTGAAAGGTCTCCTTGATGCTAATGGCCCTAATCAAATAAGGAGAGAGCAAACATCCAGATTCCACACTGTTTTCTTCATAAAACATTATTCTCCCACTCCAGCCACTTCGTGGTCCAAGCCCCAGGTCGAAGCACTGAGACCAGGAGGAACATCAGGTTGAAATCCCCAGGGGGGGGTTGTCTGAGCAAAATACAGGGAGCAAGAGGGGGATTTTCCAAAGGTCTTTTCTCTTCCCAGCAAAGGT
>NW_008594749.1:0-8729 GCF_000691845.1 Merops nubicus | reverse complement strand
CCCTACTAACGGGCACTCCCCCTAACTCCTCACACATTTAGGGAGGTGTAGGGGATAAAATAAGCCAATAAAACATGATGGGCAACGTTCCTCCACGTTGGGGGTGACCTGTCTGGAAGGAGACCCTTTCCCCTGTCTCATACTTATCCTGCTGATCTAAACTTCTACTCAAGCTTCTCCTTTCCTCCTTTCAGAGACTAGGGGCCTTTTTCTGGTTCAACTCACCCTCTAATGTTTGAGGAGCAAGCAGAGCAGACCAAACACACAGTCTTGTACTCACCGACATTGTAGAGTGGACATCTACATCCCCCTACAGAGGACAACACAGGGAGTTCAAAGTCAAAGGCAGAAGAGAGCAAAGCAACAGTGAGAAAGGCAGAGAGGTAGATATCAGTCATCACCCATAGGTGCCTACCACCCATCAGTGCTCCAACCAAGGCACCAGCTGCCCAGAAGTTGGCAGAGTATTAAAAAAAGCAAATTATGGGTTCCTTGAACCTGGTCAAGAAAGGTGAGGGGGAAATCAAAGTACCACAAGATCAGTCTTCTAGCTCTGAAATATGTTCTGCAATTCAACCCTCACGTGCCTCAGCTCTCCCCCCTGTAAGATGGAGGAGATGGATGTCAAAGCCTAGTGAGTCTAAGGACACCAACTGGAACCCAGGAGGTGCCACTTGAGCAGGAGGAGAAACTTCTCTGCTGAGAGGGTGCCAAAACCTGGAGCAGCTGCCCAGAGAGGCTGTGGAGTCTCCTGCTCTGGAAAGGTCCCAAACCCACCTGGATGCCATCCTGGACAACCTGCTCTGGGTGACCCTGCTTTGGCAGGGGGATTGGATGAGGTGGATCTCCAGAGGTCCCATCCAACTCCTACCATGCTGAGATTCTGTGACTTACAGCAGGGATCAGCCCAAGCAAAACTTGCTCATCACTTCTGAGGGCAAAGGGACATGATCTGAGCACGGAGAGGACTCAGGCACATCTAAAGGTGTCTTTGGTGCTCATCTGATGTTTGCATGATGTTTATTTTCCATTTGGGTCCCTCCTAGTGTGGTCAGAGCTGTGGTGGTGCAAAATTGAAGGCATTTTACTCCCATGCCTTTAAAAATATTACAGATTTGGCTTAGTTAAATAAAACCAACACAGGTAATTGTTCTCTTCAGCAAGCAAACAAACCCTTCCAAAGCCCTTTCCACCAGAGCAGGACCTGTCAGGGGTTGGCCTATTTATCTGCAACCAGGAGGAGATGCCAACAGAGTGAAGAAGCCACGCTGGAGGCAGATCAGCCCCAGCTGCCATCTGGCAAAAATAAGCACAAAAAGGGAAAGAAAAGAGAAAAAAAATAGACCCAAACCCAACCCAAACCCAATCCCTTTTTTTTCCTGTGAGGAGAATTCACACTGAACAGCTCCAAGGTCTGTGGGGTGGCTGAAAGATTGCTTCCCCTTCCCGGGTCAGCATCACCTCTTGACCTGCCCTGATTGCCTTCCAAAGGAGGTTATCGAGCTACAAGACTAACAGAGGATTAAAGGAAACTTAAAATAAAAACAAAACCCCCCTCCCCCTCCTCCTCCTCCTCCCCTTTCCCTCAGCTCTCCTCCCCTCCCCCCAAAAAACATCCTTGCTTTGTTAACCTGACGGGTCCCCCGTAGGTGTTGACACAACCCTCCATCTCCAAGAAGCTTAATGTCAACAAATCAGTGTGTTTGGAGTAGCCCTGTCAATGCCATTTACATTAACTTGTCCAACAAGGAATAAAAACAACCATCAGCAGCCATCAAAGACCAAAAAGGCTTTTGCAGGCATTCTTTTCAAAGGATGATGCTGGAAATGTTCAGTTTTGAGGCCGTGGGGCTTTAGTTGCTGAAAAGCAGAAACCACCTTTTTTTTTTTTTTCCTTAAAATATATTTTTTTAAGGTTTTTTTTTCTTAGGGGTGAAAAAAAAACCCCAGGAATTTCTTTTAAAAGAGGCCTGAGCATCCCAAGTGGATAAGCTCAGCAGCAGCAACCACCTTCTCCCTGGTTGCTGTGGCCTCCAAGCCAAATGTTCATTGCTCTTTGATTTCCACCAGCGTGTTAGTTGCTCTGAGACATTTTTGGGGCACTTCAAGGAGCGTTTTCCAACTGTGGTTCATAAACCACCACGATGATTTCCCGTGCCATGAACTTCTCCTCCTCGCCTGCCCCAGCCCGGGCTGGTCCCACCACCGTGTCCTTCGCCAAGGGGAGCTCAGGAAAGCTGCAAAAAGCATCTGCTGCAGGAATTCCTAACATCAAGTGGTTTCCATCAGCTCCCACAACGTCTGCTCTTGATGCTTGAAAGGGAAAATTAGGGATTACAGCTGCTGGGTGAACAGTGGAGAAAGTGGAGACTCTTCCTGCCCCTCCACGAGCCAGGACTAGCTTTGGTCTGGGATATTTTCCCTGCTTGACCTGGTTGCCCAGAGAGGTGGTCGCTGCCCCATCCCTGGAACCATCCCAGGGGAGGTTGGCTGGAGCTCTGAGCAACTTGGGTTGGGCTAGGGACCCATAAAGGTCCCTTCCCACCTAAACCAGTCTGTGATTCGATGGCCTCCAGAGCTCCCTTCCAACCTCAACCACTCTGGGATTCCCCACAATAAACACAGGAAAAATTCACCCTGATGTATCCAAAAAGGGAACCACAAAAACCTGACACCCAAACCTCAGCTGGGAGTCACCTTTTAGCTCGCTCAGCACCTCCACCCACCTCCACCCCTCTCCAGAATGTTGACTTGAGTCAACCGGACCCTTCAAGGCCACTTGATCTGCCCTGGGGTGAGCTGGAGCCTTGACCCCAGGAAGGTTTCCTGGAGATGAGACAATGGGATTGCTCACACCATCTGCATTTTTGCAGGCTCAGGACTTTTGGCTCCATTCTAGTCCAGGCCAGAGGTTTTTGTTGGTGTAATTTTAGCCCAGGAACCACCGACGTGCCCAGGCTGAGCTTCTGGGAGCAGCAGGTGAAGGGTTTTTTTTGGTGTAATTCCAAAGGCAGGTGATCCTGCCACTTAGTCATCTCCTGAGACTGCCACTCTTCTGCTTCTAAAGAGCATGCTGCAGGTTCCAGCTCTAGGAGAACAGTTCTCACTTCTTAAAATTGGATAAACTCAACACTAAGGTACCTGAGGAGCAGCTCTGGAAGATGAGAGCACTTCCAAACCACCAAAGGACAGGAGAAAAAGGGAGGGATGGTGTTGCACATGGATGCCCCACCACTGGAGGTGTTCAAGGTGAGGTTGGATGGGGCTTGGAGCAACCTGTTCTAGTGGGAGGTGTCCCTGCCCATGGCAGGGGGGTTGGAACTGGATGATCTTTAAGGTCCTTTCCAACCCATCCTGTGATTCTATGAATGAGAAGATGCTCCAAGGATGCTTCATCCAAGGATGCCCTTCCAAGGGTGGTTCACAGTCACTTGCTCTTCCTCACGAGCCACTGGCCATGTGGAAATCCTGTATTTTGGAGCTGGACCAGGCTGCAGACTCCCTTCCAACAGGGCAGCAACTCCTCTTGCATCATAATGCTACAGCCTGAATGATTTCAGCTGGATTTGGGCCACCAGCAGAGGAGCAGCTCTACCTTGCCACCAGCAACCCTGCAACAGCCTCTTTTAGTTACAATTCACCCTTTTTGGAGATACTCCCTTTCCCCTCTCACCCTTTTTTTTCTTTCCTTTCCCAAATGAAGCTCATGTCACGTTTTTGATGCTTTCACAAACATCTCCATCCTTTTTCTGCACTGCTTTAGACAGATGTGGGCTCCTGAACCCCTCATCTGTGGGCTCCTGCACCCCTCATCTCCCCATTTCATGTAGCAAAGGGCAGAAAACATCATGTTTCTAACTAAGGCACTAGAAGAAGACCCTTGAAGCCTCCAAGTAGAAGCCAGCAGAGACACCAAAGGAGGAGTCCTCCTCATCTGGGTCCTTCCTTATGCACTTCTGGAAGAGAAGAAGCTGCTTCGATCTGTCTGGCTCCTTTGTAGACCAATTAGCTGTCCCCTCAGACTCCCAAACAATTTGGACTCACTCAAAAAGGAAACATTCATATTTAAGGAAGATAAATGACTCCAGGTCCATCTCATAAATCATTGTGGGCACCTCTCCCCATCCTCATCTCTCCTGCTGGCCACGCTTCACGCTCTGCTGCAGACACCAAGCTCCTTGTCAAACCCCATCACTTGTTTGCCTAAGTAGACCCAGTATGACTTGTGGAAGTGGTCTCCAGGTGATAAACCACCCCTCTGCAGCCACATCTCCTTTTTTCAGGAGAAATCTGGGCATCTCCAAGCACCTCCTGGCTCCAGAGGGCACCTGCCCCATGCCTGCTCACGTGGCCACCAGCCACACTGCTCAGGAGGGGATATTTTGGCAATAAACCTGGCCTGGAGAAGAAGATGGATGAAAAGCCTCCTGACCTCTCTGCACAGAAGGCCACGTTTTATTTAGGAGTTTGTTCCAGTGGTAGCAGAAAGCAGCTTCTCAAGAACATCTCCAGGTACAGGGAACTGGGAAAGTCATTTTCGTTTAGGGCACTGGGGAGGCTGCACTTTGGACACTGGGGTCAGTTTTGGGCCCCTCACTCCCAGAAGGACCTTGAGGGGCTGGAGCGTGGCCAGAGAAGGGCAACGGAGCTGCTGGGGAAGGGTCTAGAGCCCAAGTGTGGGGAGGAGCAGCTGAGGGAGCTGGGGGTGCTGAGCCTGGAGCAAAGGAGGCTCAGGGGAGACCTTCTGGCTCTGCACAGCTCCTGGCAGGAGCCTGGAGCCAGGGGGGGGTCGGGCTCTGCTCCCAAGGGACCAGGGCCAGGAGGAAAAGGCCTCAGGTTGCCCCAGGGGAGGTTTCAGTTGCCCCTGAGGAACAATTTCTTGCCCTGGAGGGTTGCCCAGGGCTGTGCCAGGCTGCCCAGGGCAGTGGTGGAGTCCCCACCCCTGGAGGGGCTCCCAAGCCGCGGAGATGTGGGGTGAGGGACACGGGGCAGTGGTGGCACTGCTGGGGGAGCAGCTGAACTCAACATTATCTCAAAGCTCCATCCCCACCAGAAGGCTTCTGTGACTTCTCTTGTGGTGACTCCTCCATCCACACCAAACCAATCCTCATTTCCACCCTGCTGCCAACCCTTGCTGCTGTGATGGAGAAGGCCAAAGACCTGAGCCATGCAGAAGGCTGCCCAGTCTTGGGGAGGGGGGGCTGTAACACCTCCCACCACCAGCTCTGGAGGGCTTGGACATCCTTCCAGCAGAGCAGTGGCATAAACAAGCCCCAGGGTGTGAAGGAAACTCCCATTGTGTGGCATTAGGCTCCTCTTCCTGTTTACAGCCCAGCTCATGAGAGATGCTCAGGGTGGGCCAGCGTGGCCCTGGGCAACCCACAGCACAGATCTAACAGTCCAGGAGAGAAGAAAGACCTGAAAGTGCTTTTAGGAGAAAAAGTTGAGTTGGGTTGGGTGGATTCTCTCTTTCAAGATACCTGCTGAGTGAAGACACTCAAGGATATACCCCCACAGCTCAGAAGAAATCTGCTTTAAAGGGTTAAAAACCAGATATTTGAGCAAAACCAAAAGTCCCTGCTGATGATCTTCTCCCTGTTCCACAGGACACTTCTCAGGCAACTGCAAAAGCCACCATGAAATACCTTTTTTTGGTCACAGCACAAACCCAGGCAAGGTTTGGAGAGCAGAGAACAGGATGAAACATAAGCTGCCTTCCAACAGAGCAACTCCAGGGACTCGACAACCATTTGGAGGTGGATCTGCAGCTCAAGTAAGAGCCACTGGGTCTTCTTATCTCTCAGATTTATTTCTAGGATAACCTGGGTGTCTCTTGACTGTCCATGAAGCTGGAAGTTGACGTGTCTAAAGCAGAAGTGGCTGGTGAATGATGACCCTGCTCCTGCAGGGTGGGCTGGGATATTTCCCTCGTTGACCTCTAAATGGACTTGGAAACATTTGGGGAGGCTTTTGCTGAACCTCAACTCCTGGTGACCCATGAAACTTCCACACAGATTGGTTACTTCTACACCTGCCAACTCAAGGCCCCGTTTCCACCACAACCTTGAGCAACCTCAAAAGCTTGAGGAACCACTAGTCTTGACATCCCCATGGGCTGCTTGGGGGCTCCTCAGACTGAGGAGGGAAGAACCCTGGAGGTTTCTTACCGGGAGGTGGGTGAAGACAGCAAAGGTGCTGCGTAGGAAGCCAATGAGGTCTACAAGGTAGTCACTGGCCTTGCTGCCAGGCTCCATGGCCACCCAGTCGTAGTCTGCCAGCTGCAGGAACTGGTCTATCTTCTGGTTCAGGTTGGTGTAGATCTCCTCCTCGGCAGCGTGGCGGGCGTCCTGGGAACGAGACAAGGTCACAGGGGATGGAGACTCCCTGCCACAGGTCTACAGCACAAGACCCAAGGAGATGGACCCAACCTTCAGCAGCACGACCCAAAGCACCTCTAGGCAACCACACGGCTGCTACAGCCTTGGGTGAGCTCAGAGTGGTGGCACACGTCCCACCAGGTCCAGCAGTAGGCAAGATCAAGGTGATGTCTGCTTAGGAAGAGACTTGGGGACCAGGAGGACAAGCCTAGAGCAGGATAAAAGAGAGACAGAGAGATGGGAGAGGAACAGCCCCTATGGAACAAGGTTGAGACCCACCAAAGGAGGTGCAGGAGGGCCAAGAGGAGCCTCCCTGCCAGAATAAGGGTAGGAAAACTCACCCACAGGCCAAACGGGTAGATGATGCCAGGAGGAACAACAAATGGACCTCCCTGGGGACATGGGGCCTTAGTCTCCTGCTGGGTTATCCCAAGGGCAGAGCTCACCTCACCAATTCCCTACTGCTGGAGTCCTGGGTGCTGTTCCCATCTCCTGCTCTTCAGGACACAACTCAGACACCCCACAGTTGACCCAATTATGGCCTTCAGGTCCCATATAAAGTATCCATGTGGATATTCTGGGGTTCTGAGCTCAAGATTTAAAGGCTGGGAAGTTCAGTGGTTTCTACCAAGCCTGATTTTTAGGGGATAATGAGAAAAGGGAGTGGGAAGATTCAGAACTGGAAGTTCTGAACATCTCCTCTGGGGTGAAAGAGGAGAACTTGAGCTCACGGCCAGAGGTGTGTAACCCAGGACAAGGGAAAGCCATTAAAACAAGGAATAAAAATCAGGCTTTTGTGGTCAAAAATGACCTTTCAGAAAGGTCCCTCCATGCCACGTCCACACAGGCTCCTGGAAAGCAGATCTTCTCCAACCAACCCCTCCCCAGCAGCTCCACAGCTGGTGGATCTACCAGCCTGCTCACCTTGAAGGTTGTGGTCCCATAGAGTTTTGTGGTGTGGACAGTTTCTGGAAGGACATTGGTGATGTTGGTTATGAATTCCTCCAGGAACTTGCAGGATTTCTCCAAGTGGGTGGTGTTGATAATGATCTGTACAAGCTGCAGAGGCAAAACAAAAGGTTTTCAACCATGGTGCTCCTCCAGCCACGGTGGCAGGTTGGTGGATGGCAATTTGTGAGGGCTTCTGGCACGAAGAGCTGATGCTCTACAGACATCCTGAGCTTTGCTACACGCTCAGAGCTTCTCCTCCTTTAACAACATCAGAAACTTCACTAAAAGAGAAATTTGGGGGAAAGTATTTCCCATGACAGCCACTGTATCTTGGTGGGGGTGACCAGCAGATCTCACTCTGGTACCTTCTCTGTTGTCACACCCATTATACCCACCACTAGATGACCTTTGGAGGCCTCTTCCAGCCCAGGAATTTTATGATTCTGTGATTATCTGTGTTTGTCTGAGTGCTGTCCTCTCAGCTGCCCTCATGGGGCACTATTTTGGGACATTCAAGGTAACTGCAGAGTTAAAGCCTCTGCTGAAGACAATCAATACACCCCAGAGGAAACCAATCCAAGCTTCTACTTGAGGATCACAGACTTGGAAGCAGCATTAAGCCCTTTAGCAGATCATTTAGGTTGGAAAGGACCTTGAAGATCATCAAGTCCAACCATCCCCAGCCCTGCCAGGTCCCCACTGCCCCGTGTCCCTCACCCCACATCTCCACAGCTTGGAAACCCCTCCAGGGGTGGGGACTCCACCACTGCCCTGGGCAGCCTGGCACAGCCCTGGGCAACCCTCCAGGGCAAGAAATTGTTCCTCAGGGGCAACTGAAACCTCCCCTGGGGCAACTGGAGGCCCTTTCCTCCTGTCCCTTGTCCCTTGGGAGCAGAGCCCGACCCCCCCCTGGCTCCAGGCTCCTGTCAGGAGCTGTGCAGAGCCAGAAGGTCTCCCCTGAGCCTCCTTTGCTCCAGGCTCAGCACCCCCAGCTCCCTCAGCTCCACTCCACGTGGAAGATACCAAAAAACATCTACACTCTAAACCAGGCAAATGGAGCTGAGGGGACTCTGGGCCTGGGGGTCACCTCCTCACCCTCCAAAGAGATCATCTGGGGGCTGGACAGTGCAGGGAGAGTGTTGCATTCCTCTGAGCCTTGGGAGGAGCAGGAGGGAGGAGGAATTTTCCCCTCAGGGAGCAGAGAGATTCCAGAGTTGGATCTCTCAGGTCACTTCCAGCCCAAACCCTTCTGTGATGGACACAAGAAGCAGAATGAACCTCCCAGCTACCCCAGCACTGGGCTGTGAGGTGGGGGATGATGTTGGGGTGCTGCTCCTGGGGCAGCTCTTGGGGTGGGGATGGGCATTGTCTGTTCTTCTCCAGCTCACACCTTCCAGATGT
>NW_008594748.1:795-2079 GCF_000691845.1 Merops nubicus | reverse complement strand
AACCCAAACCAGTCTGTGATTCTACCTCCAACCAAGGCACTGTCCCCCTAAACTGCCAAGGGAGAGGGCAAGACACCCCAGTGTCAGGCTGACACGCTCTCAGCTGAGGCTCATGAACTTCTGGGTTCCTTCCAGCCTGGCTGGTGAACCTGGGACTGCAAAATGCCACCACTGTGGTGTGGGAGCTGCTCATCCCTGTGACCCCAGCAGCTTGGAGTGCTGGGACCATCAGGCCTGGGTTCCTATGAAATCCCACCAGGGCTGGCAGAACCCACAGGCCAGCTTCAGTGGCCACTGTGTGCTCACAGGCCACACTCCTGAGGTACAGGGACTGAAAATGAGTCCCAAATGCTTCAGAAGTCCAGTCAGTGGAGGAACAAGCCCCACTCAAACACTGATGCCAAGCAGTCTTTGCCAAGGGGACTCTCGTGCCCCCTGAGGCCAGCACCCTGGGTGGCAGGTATCCACCAAGGCCCTGGGACTAAGGACCTGCACCTACCAACCAGCTCAGCCAGCTCCTGAACTGCCTCAGCACGACCAGCCATCCTTGGCTCTGGGGGAACTCATGGCTCCTCTTCCTCACTGCCACGTGCCTCTCAGGAGGAGCTGGCTCCCCCACCACACACTTGTGATGGCCATCTCAATGTCAGGACACCCCTGGTGACCTCCAGCTGATCATTCTGATCCAGGGGACCTCTGCATTGCCTCCACCTCTGGGTACTGACAGATCTGCTTGGCACAGAGGTCTGGGGAGGTCCCTCAGAGACCTCCCACCCGTAAGCCCTGCTCAGCTTCTTCCCTACGCTGTCACTGTACCGGTGGAAGAGTTGGTCCCTCACATCTCCTGTTCAGTGGGAAGCAGCTCACTGGCTTGGCATGACAAGGACAGAGTTCTGCTTCTGAAAGATTAAGAACTGGGGCCAGGTCTCCAGGCTCCCTGTGCCCACGCCGGGGACCTGCAGAGCCGTGTGCTGGCACGGGATGAGCCTTCTCCTGCCACCCAGGACTGCCCCTTCCTGGCCCTCAGTCCTGGAAAGAACCTCTTGTTTGGGTAGTGTCCCTCACACACTGTCCTCATGGACACTGCACACTGCAACCACCATGCACGGAGGGCTGTATGCTTTACCCCAGACAGCTTGGGCACCAACAGTATGACTTTCATGGTGGGCGGCCCTCCCCACCCAGAGCTGGGACACTTAATAGCCAAACGGGCTCTCTCCTGGCCAACTCTTGGCTTTTCCCCAACACGAGACACTTTGAATACCAGCTGGGCAGGGGGCTGGA
>NW_008594748.1:0-653 GCF_000691845.1 Merops nubicus | reverse complement strand
AAATAGCATGCTTGGGCCTTTCTGTAATCAACTAATATATTTTTATATATATAGGAAATTGGTTGCCCAGAGAGGTGGTCGCTGCCCCGTCCCTGGAACCAATCCAGGTCAGGCTGGATGGGTCTCTGAGCACCCTGCTCTGGTTGGGGCTGTCCCTGCTCCCTGCAGGGGGTTGGATGAGATGACCCTGAAAGGTCCCTTCCCACCCGAATCATTCTATGATTCTATGAAAGAAGCCAAGGGTGCCCTTGGAGCTGCCACCAAGCCCTGCCCACAGCACGGGCACGTCCTCAGCTGCTTCCTCGGCTTGGGACTGCCGGGAGCAGGACAGAGGCAGCACCAGCACTGCTGGGCACAGCAAAGAGGGTGTGGGTGGGGAGGAGCCCCAGGATGTGTGGTTTCACTCACCCCCTTTTCTTCTCCGCATGGAGGCTTGGAATCAAGAAACAAAAGACAACATGAATGGCATGCACAGTTCCTGCTTTCATCCCCAGCTCCAGCCTCCTGCCTGCCTGCTCCACTCTCCTGCCTCCAGCATGCCGGCAGGATCAGGCCCTGGCGTGGGGGGCTCCACCTTGACAGGGGCTCTAGGGACAGAGGCTCAGGCAGGGCGGGGGTGCAGCACCCTGTGCACCCTCCCTGGGAAGGCCAGC
>NW_008594747.1:346-597 GCF_000691845.1 Merops nubicus | reverse complement strand
CAGAGCCTGGCAGCAGCAACAGGGCAGCCACAGCACGGTGGGCACAGGAGACACGTTCTCCCTGGAGTCACTGAAATTCCTCCATCTCCAACAACACAGACAGCAGCCCCGTTGGGAGCCTGTTCTCCAGCTACACCTCCCGCCAGGAGCACACACCAGCTCCCTCCCAACACACATCGCACCAAGCCCTCTGCTTTGAGCCCAGTTCTGTTATTTGCCCTTCTTGCTTCATGTTGCAGTGAGGTCAGGGT
>NW_008594747.1:0-226 GCF_000691845.1 Merops nubicus | reverse complement strand
CACGAGGGACACAGAACTGAGACCGCCAGCTGGCCGAGCTGCAGCGGGCTCTGCTCTGCCCTCCCCCTGCTGCTCTGCAGTTTCTTACATCTCTTCTGCAACCACTGTTTTTTTTGGTGATTGGGCACTCAAACAAAGGCCAGACTGCCCAGCCTGCTCTCCACACACCACCGTGGAGAGAACTGGGAGCACTGGGTGCCGGGAGCTGCCACCCCCCCCTCTGCCC
>NW_008594746.1:0-298 GCF_000691845.1 Merops nubicus | reverse complement strand
AAAATGCAGGTGTGGGCCGCATGTCAGCAGAAGGCACTTCACTGTGGAAGGTGAAGGCCAGACCACTGCACAAGGTGCATGGCTTATGTAAACAGCTACAAAATACCTTTGGAAGACAGAAAAACCTCGTGTCTTCTAATTTTGCTTTATCTGATGGGGGTGGAGCGTGGTTTGCTATATAAAAATCCTAATTTTTCTTTAATCCTGAAGGGAATATGTATTTTATATCCTTCAATCTGAAGGGAATATATATTTTATATCCTTCAGTCCGTAAAGGAGGGTGCTTTTATGAAGAAGA
>NW_008594745.1:0-560 GCF_000691845.1 Merops nubicus | reverse complement strand
GGGTAAGGCTGTGGTGCCACTGTTCAAGATCTATAATCACAGCTATTACCAAAAACTGCTTTTTGTAGCTGAGGTGTGCGTGTTGCCCCTGCCCTGTGTCTGTTTGTGTTCTTCCTTGGGTGCAGCTTCTCTTTCTTGGTCTGCATAGTACAAGGGCTCCTTGCTTGGAGCAATTCAAGCCATATGCGAGGCTTGTGTATTGGGACCCATTCAAGCCATTAGCAGTGCTGTCCAAAGGATCAAACCTCTGAGGAATTATTAGGAAAGCTAAGAAACCCTCGAATCCTTATAGTATAACCAGTGATGGTTACACTGACCCTTCTAGCAGCAGTTCCCAGACCAGAGCTGGGACAACTCCAGCTCCTCATCACCCCAGCATCCATGCAGAGGTGATCTGGGGGCCACACGAGGCCTCCTGCCCAAAGGCATCAGCCAGGTAGTGCTGCAGGGCACCAGCATGGTCCCTTTGCCACCATGCACACTGTGCACAGCATCATCCACGTCTTCCTGAAGCTGCACCACAGCCCACAGTCCTGGAACTCCTGGAAACAAGCTCAGGG
>NW_008594744.1:21220-26118 GCF_000691845.1 Merops nubicus | reverse complement strand
ATTAGGAAGAATTTCTCCCTGGCAGAGCGGTGAGGCGTTGGGACGGGCTGCTGGTGGAGTCCCCTTCCCTGCAGGGGTTCAGAAGCCGTGTGGATGCGGTACGTCGGGACATGGCTTAGTGGCCTTGGCAGTGTTGGGTTGGTGGTTGGGCTGGATGATTTTGGAGGTCTTTTCCAACCTTAATGATTCTGTGGTGGTTTGGGCTGGGAGAGCAGCCGCCCAGAGCTGCGGCTGTGCTTGGACCTCTGTGGGTGTACACAGAGCACTGTGCGGCGGGGAGGAGAAAGCGGGGGCGGGCTCCTCAAGTTTCCTTCCCTCGCCTCTGTCTTTTCTGTTTCCATTCGGTTCCACTGAAGCCCCTCTTGCTTTGCCGGCAGTGATGCTGGCTGCGTGGCTGGTAAATCGTGAATAAAACTACTCGACTTGCACTGTGAGTTTGTCCTGTAACTCGGTGAAGTCTGGAAGCTTCAGAGGACAGACTGTGCTCTGAGAGCACTCTGGGCAGGGGGAAGGGGCTGGTGGAGGGTTCACATTCGCCTAGGCACCCTTTCCAGCTTTGGTGCTGTGTCTGGGAGAGGTTGGGCTAGGGCTGAGCCTGGTGTGAGGGCTGGGTCAGGCTGCTGCTGATTTGGGCCGGCACATCTGATTAGGGCTGTGACTGGCCACTTATGGGCTGCCAGGGTTAAAGTTAGGACCTGTATCGGCGGATAAAATACATTTCTTAAGTTATGCCAGGAAGTACCAGCTGACCTCACCTAGGTTTGGTGGAGATGGGGATCATTTTTAATAATAGTAACAGTCTAAAACAACACAAATCGGGGAAGAAAAAAGGGAGAAGAAATAAAAGCTTTGATATGTTTTTTTTTGTTTGTTTGTTTGGTTGTTTTATTCCCCTGGGAAAAAGGGGAAAGAAACATTTTTATGGTTTTGAAGGAAAAAAAAAACCAGACTATTGCCAAAGCTGTAATATGCATATCCTTAAATGATGTTTTAGATAGCTAACAGGTATTTAAAAATATGCTGTGTTGGGGAATTAACGTTTTCCTACAAGATAAGGGGAGGAATTGTGCTGTGGTGTGTTATTGACTCATTAGTTACAATTGTATAATTCCACTTGTGTTTTCACTAGAACTGTATTCTGTATTCAGAAGAATGCAGAAACACAAGGTCTTTCCTTAGCATGTTGGTTTTAGAGCCTGTAAAAACTTGTTCTTAGAATTACACTATGTTAATACCTTTTATTTCTTAGTATTTTAAATGTGTTTCCTGTTTGAGATTGTCAGATTCAGTGAAGTGTGTGTGCAGAGCAGCTCCTGTAAGGTAATTGTCATTGTCATCAGGGTATCCCAGGAACTGCTTTCTAGTTGCTAATCTTATACTGCTTATTTAAAATTTACATGTTGTTTTCTATGTGTTTAAAGACTACATTGGCTATTTGCATTTTCCTCCAAAGATCCTTTTATGGGCTCAGGGAACAGCCCTGTGGGGGATGGTGAGTCTAGGACTCCCTGCAGCCTCTGCATACATAGACAGTGTTAGGGTCTTGGCTGTTCTGACTTTTTTGGAAACTATTATCTTCTTTTTTGAGCCACATAAGACTTCTGCTGTTCATGGGATGCTTGATGATGTTGAGGTAGTTTTTGAAATGCTCCAAATATAAGGTGATTTTTTGAAAAAGAAGTCTTTTTTTTTTTTTTTGTTTCACTGTATCTGTCTTGGGGTTGTGAGTCCTTTGGTGGTCAAGCCCTAGGACCTGGCTGTGTGGAAGGTCTTGTGTGATCACTTTTATGTGCTGGCAGCACTTCCCAGCTGGGTTCTGGAGCTTTGACATGCTTTTGCTGTAACTATACAAGTAATGGGGTTTCTGAGCTTTTCAGAAAATAAAAAGTGCTAAGCAGAAGGAAGCCAGCACCACCATGCTGATGAGCTGTTGTCTGTGCAGATTTCTAGGGCTTGGTTTTAATTGGTGAGTGAAAAAATGTCTTCTGTGTGGTGACAGAAGTCTGTTAGTGGGTTTCACACTAGATACATAAAAAGAGTGTTGAGACTTGTGAGTTGGAGGCTTGGCCAGGCCAGCTTTCAGAGATGAGCATGCTTTGGGACTTGCAAGCAGTTCAGATGCGAGATGGACAGACAAGGGAGGACATAAGAAAGGCAGGAAAAGGTCTTGTTGCCTTCAGCCCAGTGGGGTTAGGAAGTTAAACTGCAAATGTGCCTTTGCCCTCTTCAGACTTCATCCTGACCTAGTACCCACTTGGCCTGTAGCTCTTCCCCTTCCAGTGTTCCTGTGATGTCTTGTCTTTAACAGAAATGTTGTGTAAATTATTATTGGTGCATTTTGCTTTATTTCCTCCTGCACCTCCTTTTCCTCCCTCATTCTTTCCCTCAAAGTTCCCCTCAGACTGCTCCCTGGGTGCTTGTGGCTGTTGAGGCCCTGGGAAAGGACAACTGCTGCAGCACTTTGCAACCAAGCAGAGGTGCTGCTGGCTCAGATCTGGCTGAAGCACGTTTTCTAAATTTGGGGGGCAGGTGCAATCAATATGCAGAGATGGGACGTGTTCAGTGCAGTCTGTAGAGAAGCTCAGAGCATGTGATGGAGGGCTAGTGGGTTAAACAGGTGTGGAGGTAACTTGGTACAGGGATGTCACCAACCAGAGCACGTTGTAGCTCCTGTAACGAGTGGGAGGGATTGTGAAATTGTACATAATGGTTGTTGCTTTGGTAGGTAAAGCTGTAGACCAGGAGTGGAGGAGGTCTGACACCAAAATGCTGCCTTCAGATTAAATCTCATCATTTTGGATTAATTGTTTCTGTGTTGTATTTTTTGAGTTAACTGATACGTTGATGCAAATTTCAACAAAATATTTCAGTGAGGACAAAGCATGAATTGGGGGCAGCCAGCTCACTGCTAGAAGTGAGTCAGTGAATCAATAGCACTGCACAAATTGTGGAAGTTGCATGAGAAACTCTAATTTCATCAGATTATTCTGAAGGTCCTGGCATAGAAGATGTTTTCTGTCCTGTTACTAGGCCTTACAGGATATTCAGGTGTTTTCAACGATCAAAATATTTTGTAAGTAGTGGCAGGAAGCAAATATTTTGCAACTGTCCATTTTAACAAGTTCATGTTAATATTTTCTTAAAAACTCTTTAGACTGATGTTTCATTATTGCAGGTGTTGAAGTCCAGAAGGACTATTGCATTATCTCCTCTGATCTCCTTTGCAAGGTGAACCATCTGTAGCTGTATATACCCTTTACAGACTTCATGCAAATTTATCTCCCCTTTTTCTATGAATCTGAATAGGCTTCTTTCCAGTTCTTAGTATGCTCAGAGTTTTGTTATTATTTTTTATTACACTGTTTTCATTGTTGACAATGTCTTGAGGTGACCTTAATGTTTCATTTTGGGCTAAAAGTTGCAACACAGAGGAATGAAAGTATTTTGAAACCTCTTATACTCTATTATTTTGCACTTTGAGACTTGTTTTTATATAAGACTTTATACAAGGGCACTTGCTATTTTTCTTTACTTCTCTAGTTTTCCAGATAAATGAAATCTTAATGAAAAACCAAAACTAAAGGATTCTGGAATTCTTTAATATAGCAGCTGAATTTTATCTGTTAGAAACTATGAGTGGTTTAATGCATCTGCTTTTTTTATGATGGACTAAACTGATTCAAAAAGTTAGTTTTAAATTAAAAATACTTCTTCGCTATATTGTGCTTGTGTATAGCAGCAATTCAGTTTGAAAATATTGTTTTTCTTGCAATTCACTTTCATTCTAGGTGGATGGATGAACATATGAATATATTATTAGTACCTATAGCCACTGCTGATGGTTTTTTTTTCTTCATCAGAATCTTTTTTTTTTTTTTTAATTTTTAGTTGATTAGCAACTTTGCACTTGCACCCCTCTCTGCAGGCAGCCATAATTACTGTGATCTTTTGTTTCCCTATGCCTATTATTTTCAGGCAAACCTATATTCAGTTTCCTGTTGAAATAAGCTGTAAAGCTGCTGTACAATTGGTAAGCAGTTAAATTGGTGAAATGACAACCCTGCATTTAACTAAAATTGGCAAATTCCTTGCTAGGTGGAGTTACCGTGAAGTTGGAGTTTCTTCAACATATCCAGGGAAGTATATGAACGTATACCAATTTTGAAAGGTGGAAAAATAGACTTAAAGAAATGAAGACATGAATTTAAGTAATTTAGTGCTTTGGGTAACTATTACCATGTATGTGCATTGAGTGGTCCTGGTTCGGAATGTTCACAGGAGCCAGACATGAGTCTAACAGATAGAGAAAGTTTTTTTTTTTTAGTTGTTGGATTTGTTTTGTTCCCACCCCTGAGTCCTTGGGAAAATTTAGTGATGAGTGTTTCTGGACTTGACACTTGCTGGATGCTTAAAGGGAAAATACAAAGCACAGGGCAGTTGTTCCCTCTGTGTGTTGTGTGGAAATACTGGAGTCACATCTTGTGTCATCATGAATTCAAAGAACAAAAGCTCCAAACTGAACTCACAAAAATGAGATTTTAAAAAAGAGCGTGTAACTTATATTTAGTCTTTGACAGATCAGAAAGGGGAAGTCACTGTGCAGTTCACTGGATGGATTTTTTCCTTTTCCATTTTTTAGTGTTCAAAAAAAACATGATTTTTGATTAACAGTCTGAGGTTCTGAGGCTTTTAAAAGGAAAAAAAAATACTGATACCTTCAGAATATTCTTTGCAGTACTTCAGGCTTATTTCCTATGGCTTGCACTATAAATTCCTCATTTCCTTGACAGACGATCAGCTTATGATGCCAGATTAAAATAAGTGTGGGAGTGTATCAGTATGGTAAGGAGAGCAGGTGCTCCCCTTCGGTTTGGCGTGGCCCGCCTGTGACTGCAGGT
>NW_008594744.1:11034-21189 GCF_000691845.1 Merops nubicus | reverse complement strand
CGGCCGGGGCGGCCGGGCCGGGGGGGGGGGGGGCGCCGCCGTGAGCGGCGGTCAGGAGTGACATCCAGCGGAGCGGGTGGGAAACAACAGCCCGTGTCCCCGCACCCCGGCTGCCTCTTGTCTCCCTGATGGCTGCCTGGCGGTGTGGTGTCTTCCAGAGAGACACGACGAGTCGGCTTTTTTCACAGCTGCTTGGTTTTTGGGCTCCTTCCTATCTGAGTTCTTTGCCGTGCAAGGGCAGCTGTGGGTGCCAGGCTGGTGAGGTTATGGATGCAGATTAAAACAGGCAAAGTTTGTGCCCCCGCTGTTCTAATTGGAAATTACTTTGAAAGATAAACTTTATAATTCCTACTTTAAATATTATTTATGGATAGTTTGTACTTTTAAACTGTCGTGCCAGTATTGTTCTTGAGTAGCTCCCCCCCTCTTCAGCATTCGTTCCTTTGATGTGTCTGTAGATAGCAATCGTATCCCCTCTCAGCTTTGTTCTTGCCAAGCTATACAAGGCAAAGCATCACAGCTACTTCTTGTAAAATAAACAGTCCAGTCCCTGGATCATCTAACTTGCCCTTCTCTGCGCTTGATTGTGGTTTAGTTATCAAGAGATTGGCTTCAGCAAAAAGCCCTGCTGACAACCTGCTGTGACCCTGCAAAATACACATTGACTAAAGCATGGAGAACAAACATGGCTTGAGAGCAGGGTTATTAGAACGCATAAAGCTCTTGACTTTGCTTTTTATTTTGTCTCATTTTCAGCCAACACTGTCTGCCAAAGATGTGGGAAAGGTCTTTGTGGACCTCAGGAAAAAAAATAAATTCCTTTCCAGGTGCTAGAGCAGAGATTGTGTTGCTGCATACAGCATGTCTCTTGATGGGAAAGTGGTGGAGTATCAGTGCCTTCATACTTGCTCTTTTGCCCTTCCCGTTCACTGTTCCATTTGTCATGACTGAGTCCTAAATCACTCTTGTAGTGAAAAAGAAGTTGAACTTGAACTTACAGTACCGTATGGTGGAAAATCACTGTACACTTGGATGTTATAAAAAGATAATGAATTTTTCTCTGTGTATGGTGTTGGTGAAGCTAGTACTGGAGTGGGTCTTGTGGTTTAAGTGTAAACACTGTCTAAAGGCTCTTGAAAACAAAAGACCTGAAGAGTGCCTTGCACAGGTACAACCTGCACATACTTGATGGAGCATCTTTTATGGAGACTGAAAAGTAAATCCTCTTGAACAGTATAGAGTGAACATGGCTCTAAACCCCTTTGTTTCAGCTTCTTCCATCCTACTATTGTTACTTGGATGACATCTTTTCCTTTTGTCTGCCTACAGTGCATTGAAAATTGAGCTTAGGGCATGGTAAGGATTCAGCAGAGCCTTCAGCCATCAGGCTATGCACAAAGAGCACGTGTTGGAAATTGATAAGTCTGAACTGTCATGGGCACACAAGGATCTCCAGTTTCTCCTGTTGCTTTGATGCTGGAGAGGGTCTGACAAATAACCTTGGTGTGATGATGTTCTAGATTAGCTAAATGTACAAAATGGCTATTGTAGGATGTGAGGGGCAAAGCTACCTTAGTGATCTGTGTGTTGCTGTAGTAGGTGATGTGAGCTTGGGTTTTTAAGCAAAGAGTCTTATAAACATAGTAGTCTTGTGTTTTGAAGAATGAGCTCTGGTAACGAAGTGTACTTAAACTAAATTACTGTTGTGAAAGAACTTCTAAAATATTCTGGTAAATAAAACATTTTATCTCATTATACGTGTTTTGGCACCAGTGTGTGGTAGTAGGAGCTATTTTTCCTGCCATAGCTCAGTTTCTTTATATCCTTTTATTCCAGTTGCTGCTAAACTTAGCCTGAAATTTCCCAGGCTTCCTGTGGTGTAGAAACAAATTCTCTGGAAGAATTTCAGCAAAATTTAATAATATTTGGGAATAATCTTCTTAATTATTTCCTTTTTTTTTTTTTTTTTTGTATGAGGAAGTTGGTACCAAGTAACAGTGTCTAAATCAAAGGAAATAAACGGTGTTATTTCCAAATCGCTAAATTTATGCATCTGCATAAGTAATTTTTTCCTTCTACCTTTCTCTGTGGGGTGGATCGTCAGGATTGCCCATTCCTGTGGTAGTTTTGTTCTGCTTCAAATGGCCCTGAAAATCATTAATTTTGGAGTCCTTTCTTGTCACCCCAAACCTGAAAGGGCAAGGAAGCATTTCTGGATTGTGGAGTCTGCAGGTGCCTTGCAGTGTTAATGTGACTTTTGCATTTTATCTTCTAGCATAGATGTTTAGAATGAGCCTTTTTCTTCTGAAATGCTGCTGCTGACTGTACTTACTGTTTGTGTACACAAGTATTGCAAGTTAGGCAAATACTGGTTTTGTTTCACTGATTGAGAAAGTAAAGAGGGAAAGTTGCAGCTTGCTGGGAATTACTCACTAAGCTGTTCTGCCAGAATCGGGGCTAGTAAGTGTTCCTAGACAGGCTGTTGTTCAGATCCACTCAAATGAATGGTTTTATGTGTGAGTTGACCGTCTTGGTGCATAGCTCTAGTGTCAAGTCAAACAATTTGACCTTTTAACAAAAGAAAATTCTGTTAGGGAGGAGATGTGTGAGGAAGAGCTCAGAGAAAGGAATGGACCTTCTCTTAGCTGGTGACGGTTCTAACATGGAGAAAAACTTAATACTACATGCAAGAGAACGTTGTACCCTTCATGTTTCATTCCCAGCAGTTGCTGGCTGTATGTAATTAAGAGACTGATTAGTTGTGTCTTCTTTCATGTTTGTGGCTACAAAAAGTAATGTCAGTATGGTGCCTGCAGTGGGGGGTGCTCACAAGCGAAAGGAAATTACTCTGCTGTGGTCACTGTGGTCTGATGAGATAAGCACAAAAGCAGAAGGTTGAGACTTGGATTCCCTTCAAGTTCTGCAGTGGGTTGGCTGAATAGCCATGGTTACATTACAGACAGACACCAGGACACAAAGGTGCTGTGTTCTAGAGCTGAGTTATCAGACTTCTGGTGGAGTTTGGAACCTCAATGTTTGCGTAGCACTTGGACAGGGAAGTCTTTTGGAGCTGTTGGGTGCACACATTGTCCAATCTCTGTTCCTCGTGGGGTGTTAACCAGTATGGTGGGTCTCACTGCAGGAGGAGGTGGTTGTTAAAGAAAGGGTGCTGCAGAACTGGCCGTGACTTCCCTGGTAGATGCTTGCCCTTTTTTTAGAAGGTGATGTGGCTGCCCGACCCCATAGGTTGTCAGCATGCTGGGCTGCAGGACAGGTTAGGCACTGTCTGCATCTGGGAGGAGGAGCAGGCACAAACCTCCAGTGTAGCCCCCACCTCAGAGACTTGCAAAAGCCAAGGCCCAGCACTGAGACAGCTTCCCTGGCACCTCTTGCCCATTCTGTAGAATACCCCTGAGGATGCAGTTTGTTTTTACCTGTTCAGAAGCCGTGAGGGTGCAGTTTAGGCATAGATCAGCCTTGGCAGAGGGTTTTTAAATACAGTGTTCTTTACAAAAATAAAGGATGATATATAGACTTTAGAAGATAAATGTCCCAATTATAGTATTTCTTTCTGTAATTTAATATTTGCCTGGATATCTTTCAGGTCAGTCTTTATAAAATAGGATTGCTTCTGCTGCAGCTTCTGTCAGCTTGATCTGAGAATAGCCATGGGAGTAAAATAGAGCATCTTTTATCCTATTATTACTTTGCAGTCTTTTTTATTGGATGACCACCTCAACACCTGGATATAATAACATCCTCTACCTGGTGAGGTCACTACTAGGAAAACTCCCTCTCACAGGAAAGTGCTCAGTTGGATCCAGTTGGTTGTGTCCTGTGGTTTGGTGACAGAGAGCTTACTTTGCTGCTTCTCTTTTAGGAGGTCTGTGTCACTGGTGTGGAACTGGATGAAAAGAGAAGGCTCAAACATGCTTGGAATAGTATTTGACACAGGTTCTTAGAGTATTTAGGAACTAAAGGCTACTTTGCAGCTCCCAACCATCTCTTTGCTTCATGAATTTGTATCAGCAGGCTTTCAGTTACTCAAGTTTGAATGTTATTTCATTGCAATTTGGACCTGAAGGCATGCCTAAATTTTCTAAATCTCACCTGCCTCTGACATATTTTCCAGTGTTGGATGCAGCATCAGGATAGGTCTTTCTAGTTGGTATGCAAAATCTTACACCAAACCCCTAATTTCTAAAGTTTCTTTTGATGAAAATATTCAGTGTATATTTTTTATCATTTCTGCATTTAAAACTACACCTGGTCAAATACAAAAGCTGGTTTTGTGTTATCTCTCTATGGATATCCTGCATAATATGCAGAAAGAGGGTTTGTTTCTGTGTTGACATGAACATGTGCTTGTGCCCTTGCAAGATGGGTATGCAAAAGTTGTAGTTTCTTTGTTTTTAAATTACTGAGTCTCAAAGCAGTGAGCACCTGTGAGTTTTTTTCCCCTTTGTTCTCTCCTAGTTCTGACCTTTTTTTTTTTTCCCTTCTAACCAATACTGTTGTTTAGGGCCATCTCCCTGGTTCTCTGTCCCACCTACAGCACTTTCCATCTGCTGAAGAGGGTTGTACCCTCAAGGTGGTGGGAAGGTAGGAATTGATTTCATGGAAGGCAGATAGTTCAGCAGACCTAAGTTTTTTTTGCTCTTCCCATAGACATGGTTGTGGCAGTGTTTCCTCTTTTTCCTCCTTTCTGCTCTTTTGATATAATATTTTTCTCTGTACTACAAATGCAAAAATTATACAGAGGCTTTTTTCTTGCTGTGCTTTATGTGTGGAAACTAGCTGTAGCTGATCTGAAAGGATGAAGTAATTCTCTTGGCAGTTTACATCTTGTCTCTTCACTTCAGTGTTGTAGCCTCTCACGCATCTTACTCCCTTCCTGCCTCATAGACTAAATGCTGTTCTTTTTGCCTTAAAATGGCTTTGTGGGAATGCTGGAAAAACACCTTATCTCTCTGCTTTAGTAAAATACTTTTACTCAAATTTATATACTAAAATAACAAAGTCGACTCTGGGAGTTTGTGTCCTGCAGAAATTACCTGTGCCTGATGGAGGTTTTGTGCTCCCCCTCAGCGCTCAGATCGTTTGGCTGATCTGCCTTCTGCTGTGGAGTGGTGCCAGTGAGGAGAGGTCTCTGAGGCATTTTGGGAGGTGCAGTCACTGATGTGTTCTCCTCAGCCAGCCCTGTGCTGTCTGTTGGTTTGGGAATGCAAACCGTGTGTAGCGCTGCACGCATGAACTGCTGTCCATGGCCCAGGGCTCCAGGGCTGCTCCCAGTTTGGTCTTGAACTTTTCATAATGGCGAAAATAACGGGAGGGTCTGTTTGTATTGTTTCTAGTAGGAAAGAACAGGGCAAGATTTCATCTGCTGCTGTTCAGATCCCTTGCTATTTTCGGTATTTGACCTCTGCAGAGGAGATTGCCAAAACTGCAGGTTGTTTTCATTTTTATTATGTGTTTCTACCCTCCTACTCTTAAGTTACTCTTACATTTCTGATTTAAGTCTTTGAGGCAAAGTTCCATTTCTGCCACATTTTTCACATTATTTTTCAGAGAGGTAATTTTATGTTTCTATATGTTGTTGAGTGAACATCCCATTTTGGAAGTGAGAACCGTGCAATTTCTTGGCAGCATCTCATGTACACTACTGAAAGGAAAAGAAAAATAACTTAAGAATTGCTGATTTATTTTTTGAAAAACTTTCTGGATTGAAGAGGACTTATGAGCTTGTTGGCTTGAGCTGAGACTACAGCAGTTAGAACACTGCATAAAGAGCACAGCAGAATATGCTGAGACAATATCAAACGTTTATTTTGTGCAGGTAGGGCTTACCTTTCATTGCTCTGTCATTGGTAAGGCCTCCTTTCAACACCTCTGGTTCTTTGCTTCTAGTCTTGTGGTGTGGTTGTTTCCACACTTCAGTAGTGAGAAATACACAACAAAGGCAATGGTAAACCCTGTTCTGCCTCTTTTCTGTCCCTTCCACTTTGTGCCTTCTATTGTAAAAATCAAGCTTCTTTCTTTTTTTTTTTTCCTTAAGGAGTCTTGCAGGTTGCCCTGGAGGTTAAAATATTTTAGGTTATTTCAGAGTACTGTATTTATTCTGAGTTCCCAAGATGTAATGACTTTTGAGTGTCCTTCAAGAAGCTTATTGTTTGGTAGTTGTGATTTCAAGAGAACGTGCAGGGGTTGCATATAAGTGTGAAGTTGATTCACAGAAGAGCTATGGATGTAGTTGCAGAGGACTAGGTACAATAACAGAGAATTTTCAGGGTTCATTTGTAAAAGGTGGCTTTACCTTGCTCAGGGTGTGCAGATGTGAATGCAGATGAGATGCAGCTGCTGCATATGGGGAATGGTGGCCACTGAGGATGGGACTGGACTTCTGCTTCAAGCACATGTGATTAGCCACAGCCAGGAACCTTCAGCCTCATATGCCATCTGAGCAGGGGGCTTTCCTGACACCACAACATCTCCTGAATTTTGTCTATATTGAGACTGTAGATTCAGACTGTGGGCCATTGTGTGTTAGAGTAAGTGAAGAATCTGAATTTAATTAACTATCTCATGTTCTGAGCAAAGGAGGTACCTTGGGGAAAGGAGCCAAGTGCCAGTGGCCAGTGCCCTCTGTGATTTCTCCTGAGACTGGAGCAGTTCAAGAGCGAGCTGGCTGTGCCCTACAAAGTCTTTGTGTCAGACAGTTTGTCACGGGATCATGAGCAGTTTTCCTCACTGAGCCTCACAACTGTCTGTTTTGCCATACCCAGAGTACGGCAGTTTTCAAAGGTTCTGGCTCTGTCAAAGGACTCTGGCAAGAAACAAAACAGATACCTGTGTTGTTGGAGCTGAGTGCTCAACTCCAAGTGCTTCACTTCTGCAGTGCAGAGCATCGTGTGCTTTGTAGGTGGCTGGAGTCCAGTGCTTAGTTATCTTCTATTGTGTTTGGAAGACCATTGTTTCCTATTTGTCTCATAAATTTAACACAGATCCTATTCCTGCCATTTAGACTTTCCCATCAGAATGCAACAGTGACTTCCCTTCCTGAAAAGGAAGGGCTGGCAGCTACACCCTGAAGTTTGAGCATGAATTGTTTATATGACCTTCAATCACAATTTCATAATAGTCTGAAGACTTTCTTACTAGGGCAGACATTTTACTGAATTTTTAGCCAAAACCTGGCTGCCATCAAATGCAATCTTAAGGCTTTTTAGTTGTTGCAGTGGAAAGAGAATTTAAAACTGTACCCTCCAGCTTCCTTGTGATACAAATTGTGGACCTTTCTGGCAACGTGAACAATGTTTTCTGGTATTTCAGAATTGCTGTACCTATGTCATTTTGGGGTAAAAGCTAAGATAGCCCAAGAGCTCTCTAGGCTAATTTTATTTCCCAGAAAATGTTATTAAATCTGAATGAATGTGCTTTTGCAGACTCTGGCTTTCTACACATTCTGGGTACTTGTAGAGTTCCCTCACCCTCCATTCCCTAACAGTAAAAACTCTGACGTGAGTGTTGTAGAAACTGCTCATTGAATAATATTCTCTGTCAAAGGCAGTAATATTTAAACAACTGCAGCTGGCTTTCCAAATGGATGACATTTGTCAGGAACGTGTCTGTTTGAGTTTACTTGGCCTTTTGAGTATAAAAAAAAGTCTGAATGCTTAGAGCTTGAAATTCAGGTCAGTCTGGAAAACTACATTTTTCTTACAAAAAGTTTACAGAGCGAACCCAGGTTTTTTAGTAACCATAGCACTACAGGATAGCTGGTTTATGAAAACTCCTTCCTCCACCTTCAAGCATGTGTTTTTGAAATGGTATTTAAATAGAAGCTTCCATTGTAATCAGCAAATTGGATTAAGTAGAAGCTGTCCTTATTAATAATATTAAAGTATTTTATTTCTTAAATTTAAACTACTCATTTGCATGGGAGTTTAATAGTTTTTTGTTTGGGCAGTCTGGCAAGCGGACTTTGAGAACACTTGAGTTTGCTTTATGTAATAGTTCTAGTAAAAGCTTGTTCCATTTGAGGATATACCCAGAAAAGTAAGTGAGGAGCAAGCTCCGTGGGTAGGGTTGTACTCGGGCTACTGCCAGAAAGCATGTTGAACTTCTCTTCAGAGAAAAGAGTTTCCACAGGATGTCTGCGTTTTATGGCAAAAATGACTTGTAGATGTGCTCTGAAAGGTTGCTTTGATGTAGAAGATTAACCTGAGGACCTCATTGTCAGGATATTACCGAGGCAAATAGCTTAGTGAGATTATTTGTGACTTGGGAATCAAGCTTTTATGAGTGTGCCTCCTTAAGTTGTTTTTTAAGAATTTGCTCGCTTGTCACGTGGTATCGTGAATATTTGTATGTATCAAGTAGGAGGAGGAAAAGCAAAACCCTGAGACTACTAACACCACCAAGAGAAAAGAAAAAAAAAAAAGGCAGTTTTGTCATAGCAACTTTTCCTTTGTTGTTAGTCCCTCATGGACTGTTAAAATAGTTGTCCTAAAACAAGTAATATATGGAAACATGCTCATTCTATCCAGCCTGAAGAATTTGCAGAAAATTTTATGAGGAGACAGCTGGGAAGGCATGAGAATATTTTCTTGCATCCTGGGTTTGCCTCGTTTTTACTTCAGTTTCTGTCTGGATTTTTTAAAAAAGCATTCTTTCAAGCCTGTGGTAACCAGGATTGGGTGCTGGCCTAGTCCTGAAGGAAATCAGTTTATTTTTGAGTACTACTTTACCTAAAATGTCTGTAGCAATGAGAAGTCACTGCAGTGTTGACCCCCTACAACCTGCTGTGATTCCCTTGTTCTTTTTTTATTTTCTTTTGTAAACACAGGAGTAGTTTAATTGAACCTGTAATTCAAAGAAGTCATTCATGTGGATGGTTATGCTTCCTTAAGATACCCCACCTACACCTTTCTTTTAAAAATGGTTGTATTTTGTGAACTCACTAAAACCATTGTCTGTTTATGATGGCAGATCCTTTCTGGAATTGAAACACTTCAGTCCTTTTTCTGGTTCTAAACTGGTGGAAGTGTTTACTGCAATTACAGAGTTGAATTTTCCTTTGTGTTACAGAAAGGAGAACTCTTTTTTAACACTTGTTCTTTTTAGGGCACACCACCTTTTAGAAGTGAATCTGTGTATGAGAGGATTGAGATACTGTTGTTTAATTTAAAGTATGAATTTGTGTACATCACTGAAATACTTTGTGTTTCTTAGGAGAATTCAGTAGTGCCAGAGAAGAATTGCCTCTGAGGGGGAGAGAAGATTTTTATCAGTTGCCCTAAGAACCAGCATTCTGTGGTTCTACAGGAGACTCAAAAAAACTTTTATGTTCTTGGGAGAGTTGATGAAAAAGCCAAAGGTGCCTAATTCCAGTGAATTCCACTGTTGTCATGTAGCCTGTTAGGTGGTCTGTGGCATTCTGACAGGTGATTATGTGCGTCATTGGGCACCTAAATACTTCTAAATTTTATCTCATCTGGCCATTTCAGTCTGTGTAATTATGGTCTTGTTCTCCTCCTGCCCTTTGTGTGCCCCCTAGCAAAAAAAGTTCACCTAAGAAGCCTCCTGCAGTTGTACTGAGGCAACTACTTGTGGGCTGTGCTTTTGTTCTAAAGCAACTCTTTAGAACAAAAAATGCTTCTGCTTAGGTGGTGGTGATGACTTCAGTTCTTTACCACTCCTGGGGAACATCACTTTACTATTTACTTTATAAAAACAATAAAGCAAATTTAGCTAAGTGACTTTCACAGGATTCACAGATAGACTATTTAATCTTTTAAGGGGATTATATGATGTAGTCACAAGAGACTCCTTAACTCAGGGAGCCCTTTCTGGTTCTCTGTTTCTGTAAATGAAGTCGTAGTTGTAGGGGGTATCGGGATAATTGAGTTTTGACTTCATGCCTTATCTCAGTGCAAGAAGTTTTTTTGTATATATTTTCCAAGCTATTATTATTTCAGAGTGGTCTAATTAAAACTCACCTTGGATTTTCTGTATCACAGGTTTCTGCCAACGCTGGGAACAGAATTTGAGATGAGTGCAGTGGAGAAGATGGAGGAGCAGCTCGCGAGGCTGCGCATAGCACGACGTTCCATGCCGAGTGAGGAGCCGGTTTACTTACTGGATATAGATGTTTCC
>NW_008594744.1:2118-11003 GCF_000691845.1 Merops nubicus | reverse complement strand
TGCTGAACCTGAAAGCAGTCGCTTTGTGGCAGTTTCCTGTTCCAATAAGTCAATTAGGTTGTATAACAGGGAAACATTAAGCTTCCTGCGGGAGTACAGTAGCTGTCCTGGGATCCTTAACGGAGTCAGGTTTGCACACACACGTGACAGCATAGTTTTTTCAGCATGCAGTGATGGTACAGTAAAGTGTTGGGATGTTCGATTAGCAACTCAGGAAGCTGTGCAGATATTTAGTGGCTATCCCTCCAACGTTTTCAGCAGTTTTGATGTCAACTGCAGCGATCTCGTAATATGTGCTGGAACAGAAAAAGTTGAAAAGGACACGTTTCTGGTGTTCTGGGATGCAAGAGGGGTTACAAACTGTGCCAGCACAACTAAAGAACCCTTGGGAGTCTATTCCGAAAGTCACAATGATGACATCACTAAAATTTGTTTTCATCCTATTGAACCCAATTTGGTAGTTTCTGGGTCAACTGATGGGTTGGTTAATGTGTTCGACATTAACAAGGATAACGAAGATGATGCTTTGATATCAACTTGCAATTCAGATTCCTCTGTAAGTTTTACTGGCTGGTCTGGGAAGGATTATAAACAGGTCTACTGCATGACACACGATGAGGGGTTTTGTTGGTGGGACGTTGCTCAGTTAGATACTGAAGAGCCAATAACACTGTTGCACATCCTGGATGTCAGAGACGAAGTCTGCATTGAAAATGACACCTTGCATTACCTGGTAGGTGGCTTGTACCACAAGAAGGCAGACAAACTCTTTCTTATTGGGGGCACATCCACAGGAAACATTCACCTACTTGGCTGTGGCACCGATGGGCTGAGCCTGGTGTGTACCCTTTATGGAGGACACTCCGCCGTTGTTCGCTCTTTCTGCTGGAACCTGACAGATGAGTCTCTGTTGACAGGTGGAGAGGATGCTCAGCTGTTGCTATGGAAACCTGGAGCTGTGGAAAGGTCCCTCACAAAGAAAACATCTATGAAGATTGCTTCTTCTGTGCAGAAGAGAGTAAGAGTTCACAACAGCTCCCTCAAAAGCAGGAAAAAGTAAAATTCTGAGAGTAGGAATCTGTTGTATAGAGTGTTCCTGGTGGTTATCTCTCAGGCAATACTGGGCTGTGCTTTATTGAGAGATATTCTGTGGAAAGGACTGTGATACTTGAATCCTGCCTGGGAATGTATTTCAGCCTTCAGGAGAATGCCTTTTTTTGTTTGGTTGGGTTTTTTTTGTTTTTTTTTTTTTTAAAGTTGCTAATATTAATCAGAAAAGATTAAATTTTTGGTTTTGAGTTCTTAAACAGAAGATCTTAAATCAGATCATACAAAAATGTTTCTGTGGTTGTTTAAAGTCTCAGCTAACATTTTAAATGTGTAATATAGGCCTGTGGCTTGCATAATTTGTTACCTTGCTACTGAAATTCCCTGCGATGTTTGAAAAGGTTTTATATTTCATTCTGTATTTTGCTTTCTTTAGAGAGAATTTAGTGAAGTTGCTCAATTTATTAAAAGATTTTATGTCACATCTTAATGCTGGAGGGAATTACTTCAGATAATGAAACAGAAAATAAGTACTGTTTTGCAGTGTCTTATCACTAGCTTATAACAAGCTCATAGAGAAGCAATTGATAGAGCTGTATTTTTCATAGTAAAGAGATGAGTGTATTCAAACAGGAACATGTGATTCCAAGCACCTGATTTTTAAGTGTATGAGAACTGTTAAACTGACATTATTTAGGCCATATTTCCTGCATGGAAATACCCAAGAATCTTGAAAGCAGCTTCATTCTCTCCTAGTAAGTACAGCTCAGAAGGATGCACCTGGAAGACTGGGGAGAAAGAAATGAATAGGTGTAATTACACCAGTGGTGCTGAAAATCCTAAATCCTGCATTTGAAATAAGATAGTGTCACATGCTAAGTGGGAGTGTTAAATACCAGAAATGAACACTGTCTTCTGAGACTGTAGTTAGTGTGACAGACCAACGTGAGGAGACTTTAGCAAAGCCTGTGAGAGATTTGTGTGTGTCCTTTAAGAAACGTTTCTCTCTGCAGTGAAGTTTTACACTTGGACATCTCCCTAGGACAGCTTTGTTTTAGTATTCCATCAAATGCCTATTAAGTGGTGCAAAACCTGACCTGTACCAGAATGTTTGAGTCCTTATGCTTGTTCTGCTCCACTGTCAGGCTACCTCTGTGCCTCTGCCTCTGCACACACAATTACCTCCTGCCTCCTGAGGACCTTTGCAGTCAGATGGTGGTTGGTAGCTCTGCTGTAGTTAACATGTGGGCTACAACTGAAAACAGCACAAGAGTATTTAAGGATTGCCAAGTTATGGAATAGTTGGCAAAGGAATTAAGAGGGGTTGGTTTTATTTTTTTGCCCAAGGGTGGATAGGTAATTCTTTGAAAACAAGTTTTGAATCTCAAGTTTAGAGGATTGGCCTGGAGTTCAGAAAACAGTTTCCCAGGTACAGAAGATACCTCTAGTACATGGTTACAGCAGTACTGAAGGTCTCTTAATGATCTCTGGAAACAAATCCTTATCAGCCAGAAGTATCAAGTTTTAGGCATGATATGTTTACAAACTGTTTATGTCCTTCAGCCACAATTATGGATCCATAGTTGTTTGGGGTCTGCCTGTAGGTGATAATGAAGATGATTCTCTTGCATTTGTTACTGCTGGTTATTTAAAAGTGCAGCTTCGATTTAAAAATTGCATTTCTCTGAACTTTATTTGTTACTTGTGTTAAATTCAAGTTACGCCTGACATCCTTATCTGTTGCTTTTCAAATTATTTTGTGCTATTTTTGAGACAACTTGGGCAGCGAGTGTCAGGGCTCTGATGCACCTGGATCATGTGCTCTTTCGAGATTCATTCTCCCAGGTCACTCCTTATTGCCTCTCTCTGTGGAATTCACAGGTTTGTAACTGAGCAGCCCAAAAGCTTCAGACCCCTCTGGATTCACTGTGGTGCCCTCATGGGCCTGACGTGGTTCAGTACCTAGTGCTGAAGTGTGGAACTGGAGGAGGTTTCTGAGACCTATTTCATTGCAAGGACAACATATAACTTGCGTTTTAGTTGTTTATCCACTTGTTCCCTGGTATCTTGACACAGGCAGTGGAGTAAGGGCAGCGGGTCTGTCTAACACTTGATTTCTTGAAGAGAGTTTTGTGTGCTACGTGTAGAAATATACAGTGGGAGCTTTTGGTTGCCTTTGCTTGCTTTCCAGTGTCTGTTGAGCGAGATTCTGATGTGTTCTGCCAACTGTCTCTGAATTAAAGCAGCAGGATGGGAGTTCTGGTAGTGGAGTATTTGAAGTACGCAACCTCTATCTGTTATCTTGCTTCTGAATCAGATTGATACATAAATCACTACCCATCACAGTCAGAGCCATGCTTTTCCCTGAGAAGCTGGTTTCTCCCGTTGATGTACATAAGTAGCCATGGAAGGGGAATAATGTATCTATGTACCTTAAAATTCTGCAAAAGCACAGCAGCTGTCGGGAGACTCCAGCTTGTGTGCCTTCTGAAAATACTTGATTATTTTATTTTTCTTTTGTGTTGATTTAATTTCAGGTTAATATCTATAAAATAAACATAGATGGAAACCACATGTTAGTGAGTAATTAGCATTGCTTGCTTTTGTAAACTGCAAACTCTCTCATACACCACAGAGCACAGGCAGAATGTTTGCAGTCAGGTAAATAATAGTAAACTTGAAATTAGGCAGGTTAACTTGTCTGACCATATTTTGTCTCCTAGGTTAGTTCTGATGTCTGTAAGTTGGCTTCAGCATTGTTAAGAAACATATTTGACCTTTGTAAAAGTTATGTAATTGAAACGATGTACAAGTAGCAGGCATTCAGAAGTCATCACTGTGTGAATTGTTTGACCCCAGGGGAAGCTTTAATTCCGGAAACAGTACCAGATTTTTTCCAGTAAATAAAAAGTAAAAATCCAGATAGACTGCCCAAGTGCAGAAAACAGGGCCCACCTGTGTCCAGACATGACAGTAAACGTGTTGTACAATATTTATGAGCAGCAGTAGATTATCCTGTTGTGAACACCTGAAAATAAGCTTACTTACATTTGGCATGTTCCTAAATTTCCTCTTTCATTTCTCTGTAGGTAAAATCCAACACTTGCACACTTGCCATGGTATTCAAGGTGTGCTCCCACCAAACATGGACTTGACACCTTGTCTGGAAGCACTGTTGTGCTGTTCTGCTTTGCTTGGGGACATATCAGGATGGCATTCTGTAGCTGGTGGGGAACTTCATCTATTTCAGCAGAGTGTAGGCTTTTACCTACACTTCAGGGGGGTGACACAGATTATCTGGCAGATTAAATAAAGGTGAATTCATTTCTAGGTGGAATTTAGTTAGCCAGTTGTCAGTCACAAGCTATTTTGTAGCCAAATTGTATATGGTGTGTGTCCTATGTATTCAGATGGATATAAGTGCATACCTACGTTAAAATCTTAATTAGCAAAGATGCTGGTCAGTAAAATGTAGTAAAGACATAAAGTGGAAGCTTTATGCTGTTTTTGAGTAACAGCATAAAGTTTACTGAAAGAACTGATCTACATTTGCCACAGGTGCTTTGGAATGACTTCCCTCCATCACCTTGAAATGGTCTGCTCTGTATCTTCCTGGCTGCTTTTTGAGGGTAGTCCTGAGCCGTGTCTTGCTGTTGCCTTTTCTGGAGGGGACGATCCCTGTCCCTTTCCCATGAGCTCTCCTGTCCTGTGCACAGCTGCTGGGCTCTGCACTTGCTGTTGCACCGAGGGGGGTGGCATGCTGAGCAGGAGGGCAAAAGGGGGTTTGGCTTCTGCCAACCCTCTGACACAGCATCTGAGTGAAGCTCCTTGACTAAGGAGTCAGAGCTTCTAACTTTGAAATATGTGTAATGGCTCGATCTTGAGCTGGATGGAAGCAGGATAGGACCTTAAATAAATTATGCAAGACATAAACACCCTTCAAGCATAAAAGCCAGTTCCTGTTTGTCTGCGAGATGAACAATTGGGCAGCGGAGCGTGCAGCAGAGGCAGAAGGTGTTTGCTCACAGGGCCTGGGTAGTCTGAACTTCTGCTCGCAGCAAGGAGAGCCACTGGTCAAGCCAGTACTGCTGCCTCTGCCCCACAGGAAACAATGGGTTTAGGGATTTCAAGTGCCATGGGAAAAAGGAAGGCAAAAGTGAGTGTGGAGATGGCAGCTGAGGGTGGCAATTCAGTCTGTGAACTTCGAGCGGTCTGTAGGTGATGATACAGCACTCTGTCCTTGGTTCCTTATCAGAATTATTTGCAGATAACCTGACAGCCAATTGTGAGGATTTTTGGTACCTTCTTGTTTTCTGTTTCCTTTTCTATGCCAGTTTATAAACTGGCACAGATATGTTGGGTAATGGGGTTGGAGTGGGGTTAACTTCAGTTACTGCCGCTGACCGCGTGGCCTCAGCTTGCTGTCATGGTGTTCTGTCCTGCATGGATTTCAACACATGCATTTCTTCAAGTCCTGTGTCCTCATGCCTTTAGATACTTAGATAACTTTCAAATTACAGATTTCAGCTTTTCTGGAAACTGAATGACAGACTTCTGCTGCAATCTTGGCATCAGTATTTTTATAGGAATATATTACATTTTCAATTCAATATCCTTTTCAGTCTTATTTTCTTGTGCTCTGAATAAAGATTCAATGCTGCTAAAATCCCACAAAGGTGGTACTTAGGCAGCCCTGTTGCCACAGGAGCTCAGAACTGGCAGTGAGAAATGCTGCGAGAAGAGTTCAAGAGAGTTCTCAGTGCTGATTTAAAATGGTCATGTGGGGAAGTCTAATAAAAGTGGGGAAAACAAGAAGGTCCAGGGGACTTGCAGTACATGGTAGATCACCAAAGGACTGTTGTATCCCAGGTAACATGCTTGATACTGCCACACTAAAGCTGAAGCACAAATACAGATCCACAGCTCACTTTTCTGGATGTTTTAATACAGGAATTGTTGATTACTAATGGAGTTGTGAGTACTGTGAGTACAACGTGTACCAACACTTGCTAACTCAGGTCAAAAACTACTGAATACACACAGTACTGTGGATATATGAAGAATGAAGGTAGAAGGGTAAACCAAGAAAGTGTTTGTAATGCTGCCTTAAACTGTAATTATTCCTGCCAAAAATGATTCTGTGCTGGTAGATGTGAAGTTTGCCTTCAGACTTCCATGCCTCTTGCCTTAGAGAAAAAATGTTTTCATTCTTCATGTGCTTTTGTTTTTGCTTTTATCGGCAGTGAGGGGGGAAGAAGTACAGGCTGTGGAGTAGAGATTCAGGTTCTGGTGATGCTCTGTCAGGAGGTGCCCAGCTGCACGTGCCTCTGTTACGCTCCTGTGCTTGAATTTGGTGACAATTTGCAATGTTTCTGGGGTATCTCTCCGCACCACAAAGCCTGAAATACTCACCAGGATGCTGCCGAGGACACTCGATGGTGAGCTGATCACTGTGTCTGGAAAGAAGCTGAGGCTGACACACCTGGATGGCAGGAGCTCTACTCGTGTGTGGATATCCCAAACTGCTTCAAAATTCTTTTACTCGGATAACTAGAGAATGCATAGTGCAACATTTTCCAGCAGTAATGTGGAAGAAGAACATTTGAAGAAGGGAGCTTCAAGACTTTGCTGTCACAATGACCTTGGTGAGCTGTCAGAATTTGGGAGTGATGCATGATGGATCAGAGAAATAGGGATGTTCCTTGCTGAAGTTACAGCATTTTTTCCAAAAGTTTGGGTAGGTTTGCAGTAGGAACACATAGAAATAGACTGGCATTTGGTATGCTACGCTTTAAAAAAGTGTATACTTTGTAAGCTTGAACATGTAAATTTAACAATTGTGTGACCAAACTAGCACTTAGATGGCAAGAAGTTGTGTGTTTCAGCATTAGGTCTTTTTGATGAAACTCAGTGGAGAACAATTATCCTTGCTGTTATGCCAGCACAGCAGAGACAGGACCTATAAGGACAATGGTGTCTTGGATCAACTAGGATGGCGTTTGTGCTTCACCACCCAAAAACCAAAGTCTAGCTGAGGTCAGCACCAGACAGCCTAATGTCTATTAGAAAGAAATGAGCATTTATAAATCCATTTTGTTTTGCCAAGTGGAGGCATATAATTATCAGAAGGAATACCTCTAGATAGCCAACTGTTAATAAGGTGGTAATAAAGATCCTGGGTAGTTTTCCAGATGGGTGTGGTATTAGAGCAACAAGCAGATTAAATGATTGCTGGGATTAATTCTTGTAATTGGGTTGAAGTTATTGAGTTCTAACTGTTGCAAACAGAAAGTTATGAAGGCAATTAAGGAATGTAATAGGAGCATGCAGGCCAAGGAACGAATGATGGCATTTTATTAAAATATCTTGGCTCAAATAAGTCCAAATTCTTATTTATTTTTATTAGTGTTATTATTTTAACGTTTCTGTTGTGGTTTATTGCCAGGATGCCTAGACAGTGAGTGAACTGTAGCTCATTGTTACGAGCTAGCTTGGTGACATGTGCAGAGAGTGAAAGCTTCTCTTCCCTTTGGGCGCCCAGGACACTCGTGTTTCCCAGTTTTCACCTTACTTCTGTTCCAGATGTTTTAAGCCTGCATGTTTATTGTATTTCGTTGAAGAATTTGCTTCCACTTATTTTCTAAACTGTTAGAATGCCCCAAAACTGCATTCAGTTGAGACATAACCAGAGTATTTTTGCTTTCTTACAGGGATGTGCGATGTTTTAGGCACATTTGCTCATCACTGGGTTTATTAACATGGTAAAATTAGCACGTGGAGAATGACATATTTATGCTTTAATATGGCAGTTTTAACTGTCCTGTAAATACTTCTTAAATAGACAAAAAAAAAGTCCTGAGACTTGATGATAGTTGACAATTTCTGTAGGTGTGGGTGTTTTTAAAGAGTTTGGTTTATGAAACAGTTCCGAAAAGCTTCATAGTGTCTTGTAAATGAAAAGCCAGCGTTTTCCAGACAGGTCTATAAATAAATCTGGTAAATGCAGAAATAAGTAAAGGCATTTCAAGAGCTCCGGGCATGTTTTTGCACATAATGCTATGGTGAGGCAGCAGAGGAAATGAACTTCCTTTTGTTTGCAAAATATAAAAGCCCTCAAGTTCTTAACGTGTTTTCCACACTGCTGGGTGAGTTAAGCTACTACGCAGGTTTTCCTTGTCCATCACAGGTTTCCATGTGTACCACGTTCACAAACCCTCCGACAAAACCGCAGGGAAGAAGGGCCACAGTTAGCTCTAGACAGCTCATGTGGATGCAGGCCAGAGCATTCTGCTGGGTCGGAATCCAAGGCACAGGAGGATATAAAATGTACACACACTTACAGCAGACAATATGGAGAGCGGTTACTGCTGTGTTTGTGTCATTTTTCCCTTCTTTTTCCTATTTTTTTAAAAGTTAATTTACTGTGCAATCCAGGGTCATCTTTGTAGAAAAGAGGAAGGGATACTGAAGTTCTCTAATATCTCTAAGAACCTCCTGTATGTGTTCCCTGCCTTGCTCTTTTTGCTCTCAGACTATTTCTCTTCTTTAGGCAGAGGTGAACCTGACAGTGAACAGGATGATTTCCAACTGTCCCGCTCACCAGCACAAGCACTGGGACAGCACCAAAGAAACAGGAAACATACTGTTTTAAAATAAATGTTTTTAATCCTCAGACTGCAGGAACATTACTGAGGGAGTGCTCTGAAAGCTCTGTTTTGCTTGCTGATGTTTTGGGCCACGTGGCTTCGTGCAACATGTTGAAAAAAGTGGAAAGTGCAGAGTGTGGCATCCACCTGCTGTGTTAGCTGCCTGCACGTGCACGGGGGTCTCGTGTGGAC
>NW_008594744.1:1435-2087 GCF_000691845.1 Merops nubicus | reverse complement strand
CCTGCTGAAGTGCTGCCCTGAGAGGTAGGTTGTGGCACAGAACACATGGAGGAGCTTAGTGTCGCTTTAGAATGCAATCAGCTATCAGAAAGGTTTTAATGTGGTTGTTATTGAAGCAACTGTGTAAGCGGAACAGTCTAAATATATACTTGGAATAATAAACTATTACTAATCTTCTGGAAGAAAATGGTGCTCTGTCACTCAAAGAGTATTTTTCCCAGATTTTAGACAGGATTTAAGGTTGTGGTGTTGTGGGTTGGTGTTGTTTTTTTGTTTTTTTTTTTTTTTTGTCATTATCTCCAGTATAACTAAAATAAACCAGTTCATTTTTAAGGATATGTTACATACTTATTCTCCAGAGTGAAATTCAAATGTCTAAACTTTAGAACCCAAGCAGAATCTAGGCTTCTAAGAGTGCAGCTTTTTCATCTATACAATATTCATTCTGTTCCATCAACATGATTTCATTATTATACACTTCATGAGCAGAATGGTCTTGAAAACCATTAATGTATATATATAATGTCACATTTTAGGGAATGCACAGCATCTGTGAAATAGCATTGCTCTCCAGCTTCCCTAAGAAACTCCTCTCTGAGTGCCACTCACTCGCTTCTAACCCACGTTCCTACCTGCTCGTTTTGTTTGTTGT
>NW_008594744.1:0-1404 GCF_000691845.1 Merops nubicus | reverse complement strand
GGGCCTGGAGCCACCAGCAGAGGCCAAGGCTTCCCTGTGCAGATAAGCAGCTCTGTCCATGCTGCAGGGATCACCAGTGAATTGTCCTGCCAGAGAGCTTATCGTTTGAGTGTGTCACACAGGGTGGATGTTGTGTTTTTCATTTTACAGCCAGGGAAAGTGAGGCAAAATCCTCCCCAGCTGCACGTAAGAAACCTGCTCCAGAACTGGATTGGAGCCAGGAACTCCTCTCCCATTCCTCTGCACCACAAGGCTCCTGCTGCTGCTGGTTTGGCCTCTTCTGGAGTTGATAATGTGACCAGCAGAAGTAATTTACTTTGTTAATGTAAAGCTTTGAAGCCTCTGTTGAGGTCTAGAACCCCAGAGGACAGAGACAAGCACGCAGCTGATGTCGTGGAGGGATTGAACCACACATGAAGAGAGAAAGGAAGGGTAAGGAGAACACCAGCTAGGCAAGTCACAGTCATCTAAGCAGAAAACTCGAACCCTTCCCCAGCCCCTTACTGACCTCTGGCAAGCTTCTGCAGCCATGGATGGCAAGGAGGGGAATGTGCACATGGCTTAAAAGAATCGTTGAAAGAGAACAAACTCATGGTTTGGCGGTTGCTTCCTGAGAGCCCCTGGGGAGAGTGAGCGCTGGCAGCAGGGCAGAAAGCAGGAAAGTGTTCATTTGAAAGTCAGACGAAGAGGTGGTAGAAACTTCTGCTAGAGGTGTATCAGTGACTCAGGACTAAGACGAGTGTAACCTGCGCTGGCTGTTATGGGTTCCATCAAGGCTAAATTGCAAAGTCAGTTGCTTCTGTAGGGATGGCAAGGGGACAGTAAGGTCCCAGAGTCCTATTTTCCTAAAGCAGAAAAGCCACAGAGAGATTGCGTGGCTCCAAAGCGTGCTGGAGATGCCTCTGTTGGGTGTGCGACTGCAGTACCCTGCTGCAGGCAACTGCTGGGTGACAACCAGCCTCCAAAGGACCCAGTGTGCACTGTCTGGAGAGAGAGGAGGAAAAGTCAAGATAACCGTGAACCAGACGTACAAGAGGAGCACAGCATAGTGACAGCTATGGCAGCAGGACTGAGGAGGAGGAAGCAGTGCTGCTTGGGGATCGGCTAAGATGTCACCCCTGGTGTTTTATGATGGTGCCCTGCAAGGGGATCTCTGTTTACATTTCAGTAGGTCCATGTAGCCAGCGCGGCGGCAGGACTGCTGCCAGCCCTGTCCAGCCTTTTTTTTTCCCGGTGGGAGCCAAGCCCGGACAGGCGACTGCCTCTGCCGGTCCCACGGGCAGCTGCGCCTGGCGCGGCGGCAGGCGGGGCTGGGGCTTAGCGCCACTTCCCTCCCCCGGGCAGGGATTCGAGCCGAGCTCCGCCCTCAGAGCCATTCACACGTCTCGCCTGCAGCCCGGGCCC
>NW_008594743.1:0-14173 GCF_000691845.1 Merops nubicus | reverse complement strand
TCATCTGAGGTTATTTGGATTCAGTGTGTGCTCCTTTCCCTTTCTCCAAGGCTGCATGACTTCCACTCCTTCCTTGCACCTTCCAGCCTCCCCATCCACATGGTATCTGCTGTTCCTTTTCCTTTTTTGGTTGTCTTGCTGCTCCTTTTCCTTCTTTTGAGTCTCTCTGCCACAAAGTGATATTTTGGATGTACAGTGGAGGGGACAGGGGACGTGTTCTGAATTCCCTTTAGGAAAAAAAACATCCTTTAAACCCCCACAAAGACATTCTGTGTTTTATCCTGACCTCAGACTCACAGCCCCACTCTTCTGAGAGGAAAATGCTGCACTGTTGGAGAACTTGGGTGAGATTTTAAGTAGCACAGCAGAAGCAGAGCTGAAGGCCTTCTGCTGGTTCACTCTTACCCAGCACATCTGTCCAAAACTCTGGATGATGTCAGTGGGTTATTAAGTGGTATAAAATTGCTGGTCTGTATGGGAGGACATTAGATCTGTTTGCTCTCACTATGTCCTGATGTGTGTGGCCATACAAGAGCGTGGCAGCAACTCTAATCTTCAGCCTAATAAGTGTAGTGGAAAAAAATAACACAGAAATCTTACATAATTTTATTTTTTTTAATTGTGTTTTTTTTTTTTTTTTTTAAAAAATAAAGGCCTCCCAATTCTTCTATTGCTAGTTGCAGTCCAGGGAACTTTGTGTTTGTTAAGCACTGTGTAAATTTGCAGCTCTCTATAAATGTAAAATCAATAGCAATGATAACAACAGCCAAGTGCTTTAGTCCAGTTCTGGTAATAACCCAAGACTGCTAAGTTCTGGGTAAGGTCACTTGCTTTCCACAGGCACCTCCTCTCCATGTGAAAACAGAGGGTGCAGGACACAAAATACTTGTGTTCCTTGTTGAGAAAAGAAACACTGAAAACATGTCCTTTCCAGCAGGTGACAAGGGCAGGCAACAACCTGAAGGGCTGTCTTAAAATCTCCTGTGGGTGCCCCTCCACTGAGCACTGCAAACACACTTCCTCTTCTAGGAAATTAAAATCTTAGCAATTTTTAGAGCTGGGGCTTTACCACTCCTAGTAATAACTAAGTCTCTATCATTTAAAAACAGCTTGTGTGCCACTAAAGGCTGCTAGCCCCCTCTACCTTCCACCTCAAGGGTGTCACTGCTGCAGGCAGCTGTGGTTGGCTTCCTGCAGTGTGCTCCTCTTCCACCAGGTCTCCTTCAAATCTGGTTTAGGGTTCCTAGGGGGCTTACTGCTGTCCATCATGACCTCCCCCAGGAGCACACTGATAGACCTGAGACCCCAGAAGTAAACCCTTCCCTCCTCTGTGCCCACCTCTGCCAGTGAGCCTGGCCTCATCTCACTCCGTGGTAGGTCTGCAGTCACCTTTGGGGTGATTTCTGCAGTAAATGGAGTCCAGCTGCACATCAGTTCCCTCCTGGTTTCTCTTTCCCCAGCCTCTGCCTGCTAACCTATCCCTAGGTCCTTCAGTGGAGGAAGAATCCTTCTTAAACCCCTATCCCAAAGGGGACACTGCTACCCCAAATAATAATCATGCAGTGATAGTCACCAGAGGGCTGGCAGGGACCTCAGGAAGCCTCTGCAGCCATCCCCTGCTCTCCAAGGTGGAGTGAGCCCAGAGCAGTGCCTGATGCCTGCATGAAATGCTCCTATCCATTGGGATGCTGCAGCCTCCCCAGCAGCCCCCCTGTGGCCCAGGAGACCTTTCCTGGGAAAAAATGCACATTGAGTGCAGCCCAAATCTTTTCCTTCTGCAAATGAGGCTGATTATTACTTCTTCTGGTGGATCTGGAGAAGAACTGATCACAGTCTGCCTTATAGCAACCTTTTATATAATAGCAAGGCAGCTTTTAAAGCAACTGCAAAAGAGGCTCTTGCTCCCTTGCAGTGTCAGGAAATTCCCTGCCAATGGACATTCTTTGTCAGGGATCCTTTGCCAACATAGGCTGAGCTCAAAGCCCCACAATCTGCATTTTCCTTTTGAATGACTCCCACAAAATAAACCAAATATCACATCCAAGGAGATTTATTACATCCCTTCCAAGGGCGAAGCATTCCTCAGCTACATTCCACTTCTGGCTTTTGTGCTTAGGAAAGGGGAAAAAAAAAAAGAAAACATCCCTGTGATGCTTCTGGATCCCACCCCTCAAGGGCTTCTGTCCTTAATAAAGCTGAGCAGCCCCAGCCAGATTCAGCAGCCTAGCCCTGAATGGCTGGCTCACTTCTGCTGCAAGAGCAGCTCCATCAGAGCAGCCTGTAGGATTCCTGCCTCTGCTAGAAGACTAATCACTCGTGGCACCACGTTTTTCCTCAGTAAAAACACCTTTTGTTGTTCCCAGTGACACCCTATCCCTGTGGCAGCAGCTGCCAGAGTGGATCTTCTCCCTTCCTAGCTGCTCTGGCTTCTCCTGCCTCCGTATGATGCAAGAGTTTGCAATGCTTTTTGGGAGTTCAGATGTGCTCTCACAGGGACTCTCTGCTCAAAGCAATTGCTCTCTGCAGGCTTTGCAGCCAAGCTTTTATCCAGATGTGTAAAGGAGGGCAAGGGGGAGAAACCTCTGGCTCCTTATCTGAGCTTCATTAAGCTTCTCCTTAGGCAGTCGCTAATTGATTGACTCCAGGACTGCAAAAGGGAGCAAATTTAGCAGAGCTCATTGAAAGAACAGAGTCTGGAATCTGAATTTTTGTATTTCAGAGGTGAATTTGATGTCTTGAATTGAAATGAGACACCTTTGATGTCTTGCTGGCTGATACTGGTGAAACAAACACTATTTGGCAAATGTTTTTTTATAGATTCAAAGGAGAGAAGTGCTAAGTCCTCAGATGCCTGCTCATCATCATCATGCCCCTTGCCAGTATTTAGGGGTGTTGCTTAACCAGAGCTCTGATAGTGCTTTCTGCCCCAGCCTGGGCTGTGCTCACCAGCCTGTAGCCTTCCTGTGGCTCTCAAATCCATTTCAGTGCCACAGGCTTCAAAAGCATTTCACAAAATCGACCAAAAAACCCCTCACCAAACCAAAAAATCCGTTCCCCTGCTGTAAAATTCAGCCACTGTGTGAGAGCACAGGGCAACAGCTCAACTGTGCAGAAAGTGGAGAAGGGGGAAGGATGCTGTGTCCAAAGGGAACTGCAGGAAGAGTGAAGGGGAAGGGACCATCCCCTCCCAAATGTCTGGAACATTGACTACCCCAAAAATACTCAGATAACCTGTCCAGCCAAAGCTCCTGTATCACTTGGAGCCAATTCCCTGTGGCTCCAGTCAGCCTTAAAACCATTTCTGTTGGGTTTTAAAGCTATTTAGAGCATGGAAAACCCTAGTGGGGGGCAAACTGGAAAAGTTCTCTCTGCACACTGGGTGTGAGAAAGGATTCTGTGATTCTATGATTCTGTGTTGCTGCAGATTTGAAGTTTCTCCTGTCTGTCTGTGAGCCACTTCCCTTTTTTTCCTTGCTGGTGTCCTATCCCCTCCTACTCTCCATCCTCAAAGAAGATGCCCATCTCTCCAGAAGAGGTTTCTGGGCATTCTGTGAAGTTTTGCAGGGATTTGTTGGAACTTTTGGCTGAGCAGCAATAGGGACAGGGGCCACCTGCCTTACATGGGTTTTGTTGTGAACACAGCTGTGGCTGCCTATCCCTGTTCTGTTCACTGTTAGGCCCTTCAGAGCACTTCTGGATTGCTTTCCTGTCTCTTCTGTTTAGAAGATGTTTCACATCAGTGAGCATTTACAGGGAAGTCCAAATTTTGATGCTGAATTTGAAAGGCAGTGGTTGGTTTGGTCCCTGGGTTTGGGGAGTGGCTGCAAGAATAAGTTCATAGGTGTAGCTGTGAGGAGAAGGGACTGCTCCTGTCTCTGTGGTGAAATGACATTTGTCAGCAAGGAGAACCAACCCTCCAGAAGAGATGGTGCTGAGGAAAGAGGGGAAGCCAAGTGTCTCCTTTTTGGAGCATATTGACTTCCCTGTCCTGAGGAGGACACTCGTGACCCTCACAACCCTACCCCCTACTGCTTGCTCTGCTTCTTTCTCTTTCTTCTTTTTTCCTCTCTCCTCAACCACACCCACTATTTAACCATTTAGATATAAAAATAAAAAATAAGAAAACCACCCAACCCACTAGACAGAGGGTTTGCTAAAGAAGGGTAATTTTAAAAGCAAGTCTTTGAGGTCAGCGTGTAATTGTAACATTGGGACTGTGTGATCCAAGACAAAAATAATCCACTGGGTATCTGGTCAAGGAGGAGAGGATAGCAGCCTGCACTGATGGAAAAGTGACTTATATGGGATTGATCAGGCAGCAGAAGACTAGGGCAAAACTGCTTGCTGGCAGCAGGGCTAATATTTGTGTAGGACCCTGCAGGATTTTATGTCTGGCTAATATTTGTGTAGGACCCTGCAAGACTTTCTGACAGGATTGTAAGAGCTGCTGTTGGGGTCACAGCCTCTCTTGGTCAGTAGTCCTGCCTCTGCCAGGGGCTGGCACTGTCCTGAGAGTTTAATCATCTTCTGCAGAAATACAGATTTTTTTTATTGGTGAAGTATATTTATGTATTAAGCTGCTAATGAAGAACATTTCTGGTTTGGTCTGGAGTTTAAGGGGCTGAGGGTTTTTTAATGCTTCTCCATTTTCAATCCCCTGCTGCAGGTACTTTGTGGAAACCTGTCTTCTCTAAAGGGCTTCAGGCCACCCCCTTCCCTTGTGTTGTCTAACAGAGGATGTTTTCACCTCTCCTTTCCTCACAGCTCCTTCTCAGTTATCAGCAGTAATTTATGTGGGCCAATCATAGAATATATTTTACTAGTATTTCCCCTAGTGCATTTTAAATGAAGCAGTGAGCCCTTTAAGTGCCTGAATATCTCTGCTAGCCCTGAAAGTGCAATCTAGGAGGTAAAAGGACCACACCACAGTGCTGGGTTTGTTTATCCTTCTGGTGAGAGACAGTGGTAGCCACCATCACCTGGAAATAATGATGCTAATTCTGGACCCCAGCTCTCCACAGAGGACTGTGATTTGCCTGGCTCCAGAGGTGCCATGGGTAGGACACCAAGCAGCCTTTCACCTCTGTCACTCCTGAGTTCCTTTCATATTTGGTCCCAAATGAAAGCACCCTAAGAACCAATTTTACTGTCAAAGAAGTAGAAGAGGAGGGAGCGTGTACACTGATGCCAGTGGCTGAGGAGATAGAGCTGTACCTGAGCTGATGCCATTTGTGTTTCCATTCTGAGATGCTCAGCCACCAACTTTCCAAGCTCTCACCACAGCTCAGTGTTTCTCCTTCTCAAACCACTGTGCATGAAAGGGATTTATTTTTAATCAGAGGCCAGCGCTGGTTGCAGGGGTCTTTACTTTGTGACCTTCAGTTCTATTTCTAGGAGGAGACAGTGGGTTTTTGGTACCTTTTTGCTGTGGCTGCCTCTAGGTCAGCCCTTCCCAGAACACATGCCACTGATTCAGGAGGTCTTGCTGCCTCCCCTTTATTTAAGTGCTGGTTACACAGCTCCGCCAGGATCCGTTGCAGTCGTAAACCACGCTCAAGGGATGAGCAATTTAGGGTTTGGAGTCATTGTGGACCAGCCCTGGAGACCTCATGCCATTGTTTTTCATCTCTTTTACACCCACAGTTTTGCTAGATTAGAGTTACTGCAGAACCCAGAGAGTTCCTGACTTGAATTTTGAGTTGGGAAAGACACACAAAAGAAAGGAATCCGTGTTGTAAAGTGGATTTCTCAGATTTCAGTAATTTGTCGTGGAAATGTGGCTCAGTCTGTGCAGTCATAAAAACATTTCCCATGTGCAAACCTGTCTCATGCTCTTAACTTCCCCAGTGTGGCAGGGCACATGGACTGGAGGAGGTAAGGTTCATTTCAAATCAGCTGTGGTAGAAAAATGTGGTAGACTTGGCACCCTAGCTGGAGAAGCATTAAACCTACCAAATGAGGATTAACCTAGAAACCATTCCCCAGCCCTAGTGATCTGTGTGAGAAGCCTGCATGCTTGGCTGCAGTTGTTTTCTGCCCTTTTCTAAGTCTCCAACAGGGTATATGCTGCCTCTTGGTGCAGCTCAAGTCAGCAGGAGCACCCAGGTATTCCCCCCCTGTCGTTACCGACACCCGATCCCCGGGATCTCTGCCACCCAACCTCTGCCGTTGGGTACCATCACAGACACAGGCTTCAATATGAAGGATGTTGCAAATGGCGTTTATTGCGCAGCTGCAATTGCTTATATAGCACAAGCCACACCCACAAGGCCCCTCGTGGGCAGTCTGAGCTTTCCGTTACATCGCGAGATCTTCCGCACGCCGATCCCTGCCTAGGGTGGGCTCTGCTCACCACAACACTCCACATGTGTTGTGCTCGCCCATAATCCAAAACAAAAACCATAACTCAGAGCTCAGTCAATGGGAGTGGTCTAAAAATAACAGTAAATGATGGTTTCTGAGGTTTGCTCACCTTTCTCATAGCCAAGGGGGTGTATTTTCAGCTGGCTCCTTGCAGCCATCAGAAGTCACCTAAGAAAAGAGCAGAGGAGGTGAGAAGCTTCCACACTCTCAGGACTCCAGATGCTCAGGCTTTAAGAAAACCACAAAATATCCTGAGATACCTGGAGAAAGAAAGATCTGGCAACACTGTGAGACCCCTGTGCCAGATAAACCAGAACCTCTTCTCTCTCCTGCACATCAGTGGACATTAGAGAAGCACAGGCACAGTGCTGCAGGTGGTGAGTTTTTGAGCACTTCAAAGAGTCTTTTCCTTAGTGCTGCTGCCTTTGGGCGTGTTTCCTGCTTCCCATTTTGGGCTGCTGCCATGCTCAAGCTCTCAATGAATCAAGAGCTGCAGAGGATGCAGCAGCAGCAAAGGGACCATGCTCAGCATACCAAGGAGACAGGTATGTCTGGGACAGAGGAGCCAGGGATTCTCCTCCTGCTCTGCCTTGCCTTGCCTGGCCTTTCTACTCCCAGTCATCTGGAGAAACCACATCTCACTCCATCTTTGTGTCCTTACTGGGCATCTAGCAGACATGAGGGCTTTGCTCAGCAGGGCTTCTGGAAGGCAGCTGATCGTTTTTATCTCTTTATTTCAGAGCTCGATCAGTGCATGAAGAGGGTCGTGTTACACGCTCGGCTGCGAGTGGATGAGACTTGTTGACCCAAGAAGTCCCTCTCTTCCTTTTCACAGGTTGAAAAAGCCACACTGGGGCTTTTCAGCCTGGAAACGTCGGTCGAGCAGCCAGCTCTGCAAACCCCACTTACCAATGCTTCCCCCAGAGTGGTTCTTGCTCAGCGAGAGGGCAGCTGGCTGGCTCAGCTGAGCTCTCCCGAGGCCAGGAGAGCAGCAAAGCCAGTGCTGGGCTGCTCCCCAGAGCGGCTGCGTGCCCGAGCAGCAGGGGCAGTGCCAGCTTCACCCTGCCTGCCGGCGGCCAGCCCCGTGCAGGGGGAGCTGGCTGCTGAGAGTGACGTGTCTGCATGCACCTGACAGAACCCGTTGCCATAGCAATGCGTAGCTGAGCCAAACTGCATCTTCTCTGAAGTTTTGAACTGAGCTGAGCTTTATTTATTTAAAACCAACCGTAACGAGGGACAGAAAGAGAAGAGGCACGTTACAAACGCCGGAGCCAAGTGAGTCAGAGGCACGGCGGGGCTGGGGTCAGCCCACCTGACGTCAGACTGCTCCAGCAAGGGAAAGTGCTGCCTGGAAATGTCAACATGCCCAAATGGAAAGGCCAGAAGGTAAATCTTTTCCTGTGCTCACTCACCAAGGAGGAAAGAACAATTAAAATTCAGCCAGTTCCCTAGACACGCGTTAATAGCAATCTGATTGAGCTCTTTTCTCCTCCCGGGCCTCTCCCATCCCTGCTGTTAGCTGCCTGGGGGTGAAGCCTGTTGGTTTGAAGGAGATTTCTAATGCAGCATGGAACCCCAGATCCTGCAAGAACAAGGTGTTACCATCAGCAGCAAAAATGTGCTCTGCAGGAAAAATATTGCAATGAGCTCCCCCATAAACACCAAGCTAACCATGCCACGGTAGCAGCTCCCTGTTCCACACCTGGGAATGGCCAGGGGTAAGAAGAGGAGCTTAGCTTGGACCTGTGTCACTTGCTGACAGAAAGTTGTGATGAAGAAGAAAGCAGGAGGAATGAGACCATGTTTGCCAGAGAGTCAGCCTGCAGGTCAGTGCCAGCCCTGAGGGCTGCACCTCAGGGAGGGGAAATGGGCACGGGCTGTAACAGAGGTGGGTCCTAGAAAAATCCTCCTACATCCTTTCTGATGGAGCTCAAACTTTGGGCCCTTGTGATGTAGGCAAGGTGAGAAGGAGCCCCCAGCTTTGGGGACAAGAAACCCATTTCTTGGTTGTGTATATAAAGGGGAGAGGGGTCAGCCAAGGACACCTACAGCTTTTTCTGCCCCTTTGAGGAACATCAAGCTGGGAAGCCTAAGGAAACCATCCCTTCCCAGCCCACTGGTGATTGCCAGGGGTGACAAAGGGACACACAGAGACAGCAGGGAAGATGAGCATGTGGAGAAGGAGGAAGGAAGGAAGGAATAATGTAAAATGCAAACCACACCACTTAAAACCAGGGCAGCTTTCCAGTTCCTCCAAAGTGCTCCCCACACCCAGTGCTGAACAGCAGCCAACCTGGTGGGCTTCTGAGCTTCCCAAAAATCACTTAACACTTCTCCCCCTTTTATTTTTGTCCTAAATGTAAGCATTTTGCTTCAGTGGCTGGTCCTGGCAATGTGCCCCAGACATTACACTGAGGTTGCTTTTACTCTAGGAGATAAGTCTGTAATGAAGGTTTCCTCTGCCGTGTCTCTCTTTCCCCTGCAGTGAAAGTCTGTAATTACTACTGAGGGGCGAGGCAGACAGCACTGAAACAATGTCATTTGCACGGGGGTGAGACATGCCTGAATTGCTACGTTGTGCTTTTTCTCCTTGCAGGACTGCTTTGTGGATCTGGACCTTGCTTTTAACCCTTGGCAGGGCAGGGAACACTTGTCACCCTCCCCCCTTTCCTCCCAGCCCCTGTGCACCAGGTCTGCTTGGCTCTGACTGGGACAGATCCAGTTGGACATAGCCAAGATGTGAGTGTCCAACTTCATCACCATGCCTGAGGGATCAAGCAGCACAAACCATCCAGGGTTGTCCCCTAGTCATCATGTGGGTAACTGGGGGTTTGGAGCTGACTCTGTATGGCACATGCAGTGTGTAGAAGCAGAGCTGTTGCTGTGTCCTTGCCCTGGCTCTGCTAGTCCTGTTCCAGTGGCTCTTTAGCTGTCTCCTGTACCAAAGCCATCTTTCTGCCTCCCACTCCTTGATGCAAGGTATCTTCTTGGGTAAAATTCCAATGGGGCGTGCAGCTATACCCCTCACCCTTCCTAGGAAAAAGTTTGAGATGCAGGGAACTTAATACAGCCCCTCTGGATGACTCTTCAGGTTGTCTGCAGCCCCATGAAAGCTCCTGGGTCCCTTTTGCAAGCTGGTCTTGCAACCATGCAGGCTAGAAGCCTAGTAGAATAGATAAAAATTAGTGCATAGGAAGCTGAGGCAGCCACCCTTCTTTGCTTCTTTGCTGTCCTGCAGCTTCCCACTCACCTGAGTTTCCTGAAGAGGAGTTATTTACAGTCTTCAAATGCTAACAAACTGCTGGAAGGAGATGCCCTCCTACTGAAGTTACTATTAATTCAGTTAATCACCCTGAAAATTGTCTGTTTCTCCAGGGAGATTGCCAGCAAATAATAAAAAAAAAAGGGGGGGGGTAGTGGTGGGAAGGTCTTTTCCTGAGGTGTTGAGCAGGAAGGGTAGATGGTGTGTGATAAGGCAAAGAACCATTCTTAGCCTGCCATGAAGGAGGTACAAAGAGACTTTTCCCCTCCCCTTTATTGGTTACCCTCAAAACCAGTGAGTTTTCAGTTCTCAGCTTTTGTTATAGTACTCATTTAGTATTTTGGGGCTTTGCTTTGACATATGTAATCCTGCTGCAGGCAGCTCAGTCACCTTCCCAGGAAGCTGAAGGGCTTCCATCACAGGGATATTTGGAGGGTCTGGTGTCTCCTATTCAAGGCTTTCCTTCCTCTAGATGTGGCATCCCCTGCCTGTCACTCACTCTTGTTTGCAAGGCTGATATAGATCTATCTGAGGGCCCTAAGTTCACCCCAGAAAGAATAATAACTGCAGTGCTGAGCTCTGTGGCTTCCCTTTCATTCCCCACATAGCATCAGGGTGCTCGCTGAAACCACAGCATTCATGGATCCCTGCCATATGCAAACGTGCAATTAATACACTCTTCACTTTCCCCTCTACTTCCCAAGCAAGAGGAGGGGGGGAAAAAAGCACAAGCTGTGGTGTGCATTCCCCTTAGCACACCACACACACGTGTGTCTGCACCTTGCTTGGGTGCTCCAGCATGTCTGGCACCTCCCTGGACTTGGTGGTGACCTATGAAAGGTGTCTGCTTGCAGGCAGGTATTTCATCTGGTGCAGCACCAGTCCCACAGTGACACACAGAACCCAGCTCAGTCCCTCTTTCAGCAGATTTATGATCTCTCTGGTTTCACAGGTGTCCCCCACCCTTTTCTCTGGTTTTAGCAGGGAGCTGAGATAGGTGTGACCTCCTGGCTGGCTCCCCTCCCTGTCCCACTGCTGCTCATGGAGCAGGTGGGCTGGGTACCTGGCTGGGAGACAGTACCCAGGAGGAAGGAGGAAATGGAAAGCAGCTGAAGCTGGCTGGAGGGACAATGTGAGAGAGAGAGAGTTTAAACCAGCTGCTGGAAGGGAATCAAAAGGGAACCAGATTTCCTAGATGAGGCAGGGCTGTGGAGCAGAGGGCAGAGAAAGGCTCCAGCAAGTCCTTCCTCAATAGTTACCTTTTGCTAGAAGATGTTTTGCTGGATTCCCTCCCCTCCTATCTTGACTTTTTCATGGGTTTTGAATTGTTCCTACAAGACCTAAATGAAGAAATCCCAGCCCAAGTGTTGGATTTATAACTACTGGTGCCATCACACACAGCCTGGCTCCTAAGGGGCTGTCTGGGGACTGCAGTGCCTCTTCCTCAAACTAGGCTGAATGTCCCATTTTCATCCTTGTTCTCAATGGGACCTCAGGAGCACAGAGAACCTATAATGCAGCAGTTGCTCCCTCTGTGCTGCACAAAACAGGGAGGAAAATCAGCTCCAAGCAATATACTGAAAGAGAAGTGAATCCAGTGAAAAAAGCAGAGAGAAATATAGGCAGGATTGCTGTAAAGAGCTACTGAAGGAACAAATTAGGGAGCCTGCACAGCTCCAGAAAACCTTTATGGCTAGGAAGATGGCTTGTGGCAGACACCAGCTATTCCATCTGTGTGAACACCAAAGCTGGAAAAAATGAGAAGGACGAATGGTATTTTTTGCCAGAGTTGAGTAAAAGCTCTGCTGTGGTGGCAGCCTTAAAGAGCCAGCCTGGCTCCCAGTGCCAGCAGCTCTCACAGCACGAATGATTCCCATACCAGATCTCCAGTCTGCAAACGAAGGCAAATCCCAGGCAGGCCACACCTCCTGTGACAACGAAGCCTGAACGCAGCAAACCAAAAATCACCAGACGATTCAGCCACATTCCTCAAGAAACACTCATCCCTGATGAGTCTGTGAAACCTCCTGCCTTCGTCTGGTGGGAGGGAGAATGGAGGGTCAGGGAATTAAAAGCTGAAGCTTTGCAGGCTGCAAAATGTCCCAGATTGCTGCCCATGTGTCCGAGCCCAGGGGCTGCTTCACTTGTCTTGCACATCTTGCTCACAGCCGTGCAGGGTGAAGGCAAAAGCAAATCCATCAGGGGTACAGTGAGAGACTAGCAGTTCTCTCTCCTCGAGAGCCAGAGAAGCAGCAGGAAGAGAAGTCAGGAAGGAGCACATGAGAGTGGGATCCCTTTCTTGTGAAAACTGGGTTGATGATTCATTTCTCAGCACTGATAAAATGAGCTTGGTCACACACGTGCGTTTGCAGTGTCAGACATTGTGAGGCCAGGCAGTCTTATCAGCTGTCAGTTTGAGACTTAAACTAAACATACTTGGTTGCTCTTGCAGTATCCTGTTGTGATCAGATTGCAAATAAATCTAAATACAAAATCAGAGAAAATAAAGCTGAAAAGGAATTGGAGCTATCGTGTGATTCAGCCCTTGTCCCACTCCTTCTCTGCCCTATTTATGTCCCAAGAGATGGCTGCAGACACTGTTTTTAAGATGCCCTGGTGAGGTATCTGAGATGATGGCACTCCCCAGGCACTCATCTTCTTACTGCCTGTCCCCTCCAGTGTGGCAGTGGACAGCAATTCTCACCTTCCTATTTCCTGCAGCTCTTTGACTGCCTAAAGTATGAGACTCATCTCTTTAGGCCAAAGAAAACAAATTCCCTCAGTCTTTTTTTAGGATTCACTTTTCCTCCAGTCATTCCCACTGCCCTGCTCTGTACCCAGCCCAGTGAGTCCCCATCTTCCTCAAGGGGTGACCCATCACACAGGCATGGTATTTTGGCTAATGCTGTATTCTGCACTGGTCCTCTGCAGAGCAGAAGGGGAGCTTCACATCTTAAAGGTTTTGTAGGAGAATTTTTTTGTCTGTATCCCAGTGTGGCACTGGTCTTTCTCACAGCCATGTGATGCTCTTAACACTGTTCAAGTGTTGGAGGAGCTGTAGTTGCCAGGTGTCTGCTGCAGCAGTGCTGCCCAGCAGACACTTTCCTTCAGTGGCCTGCACTTCTGTCTGTCACATCAGTGTGGGGACAATTTCAAAGCCCTACACAACTGCCAGGGGTGGGCATCCCTATCAGAGCCCTCCAAGATGGGGCAGAGCAGCTCTGCAGCACAGTACAAGAAAGGGAGGTTTGTTGCAATCCTTTCTTGCCTGCAGAGCTGCAGCAGCCACAGGCAGGGGAGCTGCCTCTGGGCAGTTACTTGAAGTACTAAAAGCATGAAATAGAAGCAGGGTCTCAGAGCAGGCAATTTAATTTATTTCCAAGATATTTTAATCTTCTGAACGAACCTCACAATCCCTATCTGAACGTGCCAAAGCATTTTTCCTCCAGAGTGCAGACAAACAAGTGAGGTTTACTTTGCTTGACCTTTTCTGATGACACTGCCACCCATGCTGTGCAAACAGCCAGGGGAGCTGACACCACCTCAGCCTGGTGCTGGGGATAAATACAGCATCTGTCCTGCCAAGAGGCTTCCTGGTGTTAACTTGGGCGAGGCACTGAACCAGAAACTCTTGGTTTCACCCATGAGTCTTGGAGTTAGGGAGGCAATACCCCTGTTTGGTTAGCAATGGGGGGTGAAGCTGCCCCTGTTGTGGCTCTGCCCGTGCTCCAGGACCCTGGGCTGTCACCCCTTTACTCTCTCAGGACTCAGTCCAACTACCCCTTGCAGCTGAGAACCCTGCTGAGAGGGACGTTAAAGGAAATATGTCTTGCCCCCAGCTTGGAGATAGAGGTTTGCTTCTTGCTGAAGGGTCTGGCCATATTTGTTCTCCCCATTTTACACTGGCAGAGGTTTCTGTGTTCTCCTGTTTAAGCCCACTGGCACCCACATGGACAAAGAGGTTTCTTTACCATGAAGGAAGGAGGAACAGCATTATTTTCTCAGCACACCTCCATCCTGGCTGAATTTGTCTCTGACCTTTTCCTCAAAGGCTCTTCACACTTGGCTGAAATGTAAGATAAAAGTAAATGTAACTGAAAGAGCCTGTTGTACCTACAAGGATAAAGGCTTTTGTGTGCAGGAGGAAGCACGCTGCTGCTCGTGCCCTGAGTAGCCAAAGGAGCAGCTTGGGTTGTGCTGCTAGTCCTGAGAGCCCTGGTGGATGGAGACCCAGTGTCTGGTCCAAGCACAGGCTTCAGCTGGCCTCAGATCAGCATTTCTCCACCAGGACCCTCACTGCTGGCAGCCTTCACGACTAAGAAAACCCCTGCTGCAGGCTGGGAGTCCACTCTGTCCTCTGTGGAGCCACGAAAGCAGGGACAGACTGATAAAAACATCAGGGCTTCCTCAACAGGATTATTATAAGTGGTTTTCCTGAGCGTTGGTTGGAGCAAGGATCAGAGAGGACAGGGATCCATAATCCTATTTATCTGAAGCCATATAATCTTCCCGAAGCTCTTTAACGGTGCCCAGCTCTAATTACAGAGC